>NW_015388190.1:185326-186608 GCF_001527695.2 Protobothrops mucrosquamatus | reverse complement strand
GTGATTACTGAAAGACTTATCTAAATTTTGAAGGATCTAACTTCTGCATACTCCGAATGATTATTAGGCAGACCTACAGGTTGAGTATCAGAGTAAGTACTTTGACCTATGCATTTTCAAACTCTAACATAGACCCTCATTTAACTATATCAGGGTGTCTTCCCACACCCTAGAATAAGAGTGGGCGAAAGATTGATTGGAATGATACCATATCACTCATTAAACAGCCAAAAAAAGTTGGGGAACAAAGAGTGAGTTTATATGTAAAAGAACTATGAGCTCCATCATGTTCTGATATGAAAGATTCTTGTGCCCAATACAAGAACATACCTATAGCAATATATACCTTTGGCATCAACTTCCAAATAATAGGCACTGTGCTTAAAAATATATATAAAAGGTGGATTCCCCAAGCCTGAATTCTATTCATCTCTATTCAATTCTATTCATCTTGCATGGTTTTTCCCCTTAAAATATGCCTTCTAAGTGAAAAAAATTATTGTGTTCCAATTTCCGGTTTAGCTTCTTTCCCTTTTATGTTTGAAGTAAGCACACTTCTAAGGAAAGAGACAATTGTGTCAGAAGCCTTCTCTAGCATTGCAACTGTTCCTACAACTTGGAATAATAGCAAGCAATATGAGTATGTGGGAGCAGATGCTCCTGACTGAAGGTTATGTTCTTTCTTCTAGATAACTTATGAAAACATACAAAACAGAGAGACACAAACACATACAAAAACAGAGAAAGAGAAAGAGGAATGTTAATATCGTTAGCAAACGCTCAGAAAGATATCTTAAGACAAAAACCTCAATAACAGAAAGAAGGGAAGACAGAACTTGGCAAGGAAGCGGCCAAATTCTGATTTTAATTACAAACATTTAGGTCAAAAGGGCTTGCTTAACATCAAGGATGACATGGCCATAAAATGCAAACTAAGATCAGAATATGGTCCTTTCCGCAGAAAACCTTGTACAGAACTGTTGGGAGAGTTTAGGGCGCTCCAGATCAGAAAGTACATTCAGATGGGTTGTGGGTTGGTTTTTTTTTGTTTAATTACTGCAGTTAATTTGAATTCTATTTCCACCTAGCTGACCCAAGGGGGGGGGGAGAAAATCAACACCTTCCAGCCAAATAAATCAAAACCAGGATCTCCGCCGTGAGCGAATGATGCTGCTACCGCCCCTCCCCCGCCCGACACCGAGCTTTCTCCTCCGAGATTGGAAAAAAAAAAAAGGAAGCCCGCCGGTCCTCCCTGCCTCTCTCCCCGAGGGCGCTTTTTTTT
>NW_015388190.1:99582-185108 GCF_001527695.2 Protobothrops mucrosquamatus | reverse complement strand
CCCCTCTCTGAGCCCCTCTCCTCCTTTCAGCAGGTCTGGAGGAGGCGGCGGCTACTTTCCAAGGCTCCCGGGAAGCCCTGGAGGGTGAAGCCCCGCTCCCGCTCCCCGCCTCAGCCTCAGCCTTCCCCGGCAAAGAGCGGTCCCGGCTCCCGGCTCCCGGCTCCGAGGCACCCACACGCCCCGAGGAGAGGCTGCGGCTCTCTTCCCGCTCTTCGCAGGAGAGAAAAGCCAACACGAGGTCCGGGTTTGTGGCGGCTCTTGGAGCTTCCCGCAAAAAAAATGACAGCTCACCTCCCCGCCGTATCAAGAAAGAGGCGTTTATCCCGCTCTTCCCCTCCGGAGCAGGTCGCCCTCAGCCACCTGGCAAAGGCAAGGCAAACCTCGCCGGGGCGGGAACCAAGCGGGGAGACGCGGACTCCTACCTTGAGCGCCTCCGCGGACAGTCCCCGGTGCTGCCGCCGCCGCTACTGCCGTCCGGTCCTCTCTGGCTGAGGTGAAGAAGGGAGCCGCTCGCCCCCTTGGCCGCCGGCTCCCTTTGCCTGCCTCTCCTCCACCCGCCCACCCCTCTGCCCGGACGAGCAGCGGGAGGGGAGGGGGGGGCCGCCGAGAGAACAGCCTCGCTCTCCCGCCCCCCCCCCCGCCCGCCCCAGTCTCATTTTGCAGCCCGCAGTGATGAGCGCGCTCGTTCTGCCTGTCATTCATTCATTCCCTCCTCTCAACTCTCCGACGCGCCGCTTCGCTCGCCCTTTTCAGAGTCGCTGCGCCGCCGCCGCCGCTACTTGCTAGGCTTGCTCGGGCTCGGGCTGCTGCAGAGCCGCGGCCAGCGGGAGGGAGCGCCGGGTCCGAGAGAACAAAGCGGCCAGTGGCAGGCACCGCCGGCCCGTCGGCCAGCCAATGAGGAGCCGCGAAGGGCATCAAAGGGGACCTTTACCTGCGCTCCATCCTTGTGGAAAGCGCGGAGGGAGGGAGGCAGGCAGGGAGGCAAGGGAGGACTTGCTCGGGCGGCGGGTGAGGGGCGGGTGGGCCAGGACCTCTCGGGTCGTTGTCGCCAGTACACAACTCCTGGGCCCCAAATTCTGGAGGGGCGGCCAGGAAGGAACCCTCCGCACTTTCCACCTTCCCTTAGCAGCCTTTATGGGCTCTTCCTCTCTCCCCCCCCCCCCCCCAAATCCTTCGGTTGACTCAGGCAGGGCTCGGGGAGATTGATATGGTAATAAGCGCGGGGTGGCCATACTTTCTCATTACTGTGGAAACCGAGGGGGGTAGGGAGTTCAGGACAAAGGCCGTACGCGAGGAGAACAAAACCAGTGGCTGGCCCTGGAATGTCTGCCATTTCTCTCTCTCTCTCTCCCTCTCCTCGCGGCCTCCTCCTCCTCCTCCTCCTGCTTTTTTTTTTTTTTTAAATTCAAAGCGCCCATTTGCAAAACATAAAGGGACAAGACCGCTGCGGGAGAGAGGCGGGGGGGGGGGGAGAAGAAGAGGCGAGCGAGGAGGTCCCTTCTTTCCTTCGCTCTGTCTTCCCGGAAAGCTTCCCCTGTTCGTCAAACCTGCAGTAAAATGTTCACGTAACAGGGCTCGTTAAAGTTACCCCACACGGAGTTTTAAAGGGAGGGTTGGGGGAGGGGCAGTGGCCGAGGAAGCGCAAGAATTTGCTGACAGAAATGGGCGCCGTCCTAGCCATCCAAGCGTTTCTAAGGCAGAGTCTCAGCTCTCGAGAAAATAGCCCACTTTTTCAACCGCTGCAACTTAAGGTGGCGGGAAAGGGTGGTGGACAGGGCAGCCGCTTCGGCCCTGGGGATCTTTGCCCCAAACCAGGGACCGAATGAAGACTTGGAAGCTCCTTGCTGCAATCCCGGCTTCAAACTTCTCAGACTTCTCTGTGCTTCACCCAACATGTTTTTCCACTGGTTTATTGCTGGGACCACACTGCTGTATAGATGTAGGAGCTACCAAGGTCAGGGTGTATGGATTTTAAGACAGGAAAATTAGAAAAAAAGGTGAATATTGCTACTGACAGTTTAATTCTTGGGTAATGTCTGTATTTGCGAAAACAAATTTTCCAGAGAGGAGTAGATTTCTGCACATCTTCTTCATCATCACAAAATACAGCTCAGAGGAAAGTGAAAAGAATCTCTGTAGTGTTTCCTGCTTATGGGAAAATGCTTTAGAAGAACTTGGAGGCACACAGTCTGAATTCATTTCTAAATGCCTCAAACTCTGTCTTTGGTAGCACAGCCTCCCTGCCTCTCCTTTTGTATGTGTTCATCTTCCACTGGATATATGTATGTGAGAGAGAGAGAGAGAGAGAGAGAGAGAGAGAGAGAGAGAGAGAGAGAGAGAGAGAGAGAGAGAGAGAGAGAGAGAGAGAGAGAGAGAGAGAGAGATGTATGTGAAGGACGTTTGAAATCTTTATGTTAACCAAATCACCAAGATGGAGATACTGTGCTGAGTTTTGGAAAACTCAAGAGACTAAGAAATAACATCCTGAAGATATGTCTATTACCAGAACTGCATTGGTGATATATTATTAGCATTCACTTCTCATGCCTGGATTTATGGAAACAACTATGACTCAGTGACAGAGCATATAATTTGGAAGTCAGTCTCAGCATAATCAGTAGAATAAGGCTCCCAAGAGTAGGATTACAAAACTTGAGCTGCAGTAATCCAGGTGACCACCAGGTGGCAGCAAAGATACAGAAAATTCGAACCTTTTGCTACCACCTTGTGGTTGCCTGGATTTTGCAGCTCATAAATGTCAACCCTACCAAAGAACCAAATATAACCATAGACGGTACAGAGTTGGAAAGACATCATCTAACTTAATGTAATACAGAATACAGACTAAAAGTATTGGAAGGGATCTTGGAAGTCTTCTAGCCCAACTCCTTTTTAAAATCCTCCAGTGATGAAGAACCCACAACTTCTGGAGGTAACGCATTCCATATAAGACAACTTCCTCTCTTAATTGGAATCACACTGATGTCCCTATAGTCTGTGTTTGTGTAAGTAAGTGACACTGAAGAAATTCAACTGCATGCTTTGCTTAGAATGCAGCGTATTGCTTTTAATGAATCCACCCATGACCAGGAGATTGCATTAACTGTGAGTTCATGGGGGAAGGGGTGAGGACTGATGCAAGCTGAAGGAAAAGGACACACAGATCTACAGCACTTCTGGTAGCAAAGGTAAAGAAGCTATGAAGCACTGGGGGTATCACTGACATGCTGTGCCTGAGGGCACCATAACTTTCCTTATCTAATGATGTTTAGATGACTGCAGGCTCTCCCCTGGTTCTGCCTAGCGGCTAAATCTGACCTATATTTTCTGATTTTCACCTATCAGCAACTTCCTTTTGGAGACCAAACCAGATAAATGCTACAAGTGTGAACTGCAGTAGTCAGGGAACTATTGCTTATGCTTCTTAACCTAGTAATGATATTGGCCTAAAAATGTTGAGGAAAGTACTGCAATAATAATACTGAAGTTTTCAAAGGACTGTAAAAAAAAGGCTTTGGCTGGGATGTTGGAGAACTCTGGCTTCATCCAAGGTCATGTTTTCTGGCTAGCCAAATAACCTAGTGAGTTGGGGATAATTCCTACTACTTTTGCCCCCCCCCCTTCTTCCTTATTTCCTTCCAGGTGCTGAGCTTGATCACATTTTCCAATTACACCTGAATGTCAGTTTTAACTGCACTGTAACTGTGGAAATATGCTATAAAAAGCAAATTAGGCTTTAAACAAGGAGTGAGGAATCTTTGGCCTCTTGAGGTGGCATAGTTACAACCCCCCAAGAGCTCCAGACCAACAAGGCTAATGGCGAGAATATTGGGAATTATAATTCAGCCATTTCAGGTGGTCCACAGCTTCTCTCTCTGATCTGAATGAGTCAGGATCATTGTGCCAAAGCCAGAATGAAAAGGCAAGAAAGAGAAAGAGGCAAGAAAGAGAAAGCAGGCAGTTCCAGGGCACGTATTAGTGTGTGAACATACAGCTTAACAGATTGGAAAATGTACTGGACCATGGGCCATCTATATGCTAAGAGTACCACGATTGGGAAACTGGGTGGTCCTGATTTAATTAAAAAAAAAAACCATTTTACTATTCTAAAGCTTAATATCAAAATCACTCTTCTGTATGGGGTAAGAAAAAAAATTTTTTTTTTTAAAGACTAAACTATATGTTTACTTATTTTTTTAAAAAATGATTCAGAATAACTTTCCTTATGAAAGAAAAGTATTGGAAACATATAGTGGTATCCTATCTCTTCATTTGTGAAATTTATTCTGAATAAATGAAAAGACAGTTGACATTCACACCAGTGAATGCAGTGCCAGTCCCATTTTGAAACAGAAAGAGAGAAGGAAGTGAAATAGCTCTAAAACTGAAGTCTGTGGGGATTCCTTGTTTTGGATGATCAAAATTCATGATATATATTCAATGTTTTCTAGAATTTACCCTGTCATACATGAGATTATTTGTCATAGATGAGATTATTTGGAAAGTTTAAGATAAAGATTATTTTAATGAAAATTGTATACCCCAGTGTAGATCCATCTTGTTATTTAAAATGTCTGGGAATCTGGATTGTCACTGAGAGTCCCAATCCATTAGTATTTTTCAAATAATACTATTTGTATATATTGCAAATGATTAGGACCTATTAGTTATGTTGATCAACAACTATTTATTTAAACAATGTATAAAGCCACTATCTCATTGCAGTAAATTTGGGCAGCATATCAAGATTAAAATCATAACAGTATAAACCTATCATGCCTGATTAAACAATAACCCCTAAAATAAGCCACATCAGAAATAGATCTCATCTAACTGCCTGGCCAAAATGCTTAAAACTACCAATGACTTAAACTACATCCCATTCCTCAAAACAGTGGCCTCAAATTCCATAAACAGGGTTTCCTAACTCTAGAGCTGAGCATTCTGAAAAATTCTACTTGAGGAAAGTTTTGAGATATTTCAGCAACTGAGTTCATTTCTTCTGTCCTTGCTAAATCCCAGAAACCATCAAAATCAATAAACTTCAAGGCAGCCATGATAATTAAGTTGAAAGTTCAGAGCTGAACAAACTGTATAGAACTTTTGCTAAATCAAAATGACAGCCATCAAAAGATGGGGGTTTTTTGATTCTGTTATTGGGTCACACATAGATATAAATTATAGTTGGATGAGTTTATACATAATGATGACCCATAAACTGTGATAAAGATTGGGCGTTTCTCCACTTATATCAAATTGCATGTATGTGTGTGTGCATGTATGTGTCTTGGTGTCAGTGTTGATTTCTGATGACTCCTTGGATAAATCCTTGCAGTTTTCTTGGTAAGATTTTTCAGAAATGGTTTGCCATTTCTTTCTTTCTAGGGCTGAGAGAGAGTGACTGGCCCAAGGATACCAAGTCAGCCTTGTACCTATGGTAGTACTAGAAGTCACAATCTCCTGGTTTATAGCCTGCTGCTTTAATCACTATAGATCCCTGGCTCTGGCTCTAACTGTGGCACAAACATATTCTGGTAACATCTTTTTGCCATTCCCCCTATTACATTCCTCCAACTTGTCTCCAGCCCAAAAGTGAGACAGATTAAAATTGTCCTTGAATATATCAGTGACAACATTGTGGTTTCCTTCTTGTGACCACATAAAAGGTCTGATTTTGGAGAAAAAAGATGTTAATACTGTACATAGTATCCCTTTGAAGCAATGGAAGACAGTTAAAGAAACACTTTAGAGCAGACATGTCAAACACAAGGCCGGGGCCGGATGCGGCCCACGAAGTGGTTTCATGTGACCCACGAACCCATCCTGGAAACAGTGAGGGAACGGCCCCCGTGCCTTGGCCCTGGCCCAAGCCGGCCAGGAGCCAATGTACAATTTTGTGGTGGCCATCTATGCTGAAACGCATTCAGTCTTAGCTCCGCAAGGCCGTCTGGAAACAGCGAGGAACCAGTCCCTGCCGCGTCGCCCCCGCCCCCTGGGTGCATGCTGGGGAGGTGTCACCCTTTGCGAGGAATGAAGAAATGCACCATTTGCTGGCCACTTCCAGGCGATGGTGCATTTCTTCATTCCTCACGAAGGGTGACACCTCCCCAGCTGCGTTTCTTGCCTGTTTTTCTCCCTCCCTCATCTCAAATATTTTCCCACCACTCTGTTCTTAGGAAAGAAGGAAGGAAGGAAGGAAGGAAGGAAGGAAGGAAGGAAGGAAGGAAGGAAGGAGAGGGAGGGTCTGAGGGAAGTCCTGCCTTAGTCTTGCCCTGCTGCCCTTTCACCATCCCCTTGCCCCCTCCTCCTGGCCTATCCTGGGGGTCTCCCATCCTATTGCTAAGGAAGCTTTGGATACAAACCCGGGTCTCCTCCCATGGAGAGGGAATGGGCCTCCCTCTGACTTTGCCCTCGTACCCATCATGAGCAACCTGGCTAAGGAGAGCAAGCACAGCAGCAGCAGCCTTGAGGAGGAGGTAATTGCAGGTGGGCGCCCCCTTGGGGAAGTGGGGCTGGGCTTGGTGCCGTGGGTGCTCAAGGGCCAGGCTGGGCATTTGACCTCTGCTGCCCAGGGCTCCGGGCAGCCTGCACCACCATCCAGCCCCCCCTGCATGGCCTGAGAGGAACAGTGAGGCTCCTCCAGTGGACCATGCCTTGGCACTTGCCCTGGTCCCACCCCCTTCTGCCAGAGACCCTCAGATCTGTCCCACTTCCTGCCCAGGCCCCCACAGGCACCCTTGAGGCAAACGATGTAAAGCTGGCCATGCCCACCCAGTAGGCCACACCCACTCCATCCACGCCCACCCAGTAGGCCGCATCCATCCTGGCCACACCCACCCAGCCACCTGAGGGCAACCGCAATGCAGATGCGGCCCTCAATGAAATTGAGTTTGACACCCCTGCTTTAGAGTGTATAGCTCTACCCATAGCGCTGTTTCCTAAATGAAGGAAATGTGAAACAATGCAAATGAGCAAATAATGATAATATGTGTCCCGGCCTCATTCTATTCAACATAAAAGAGACAATTTCTGGAAAGAGATGTCAGTCATGCCACATTCATTTCTTTCTATTTTTTTTTTATTTCTTCTACCTTTCTCATCTTTTCTTAATTTTCTCTTTTCTTGCTTTTGACAAAAGGTTCTAGGATCTATGATATGGATCAACAATTTTTTTCTGTAAAGGGCCAGTTCTTACCTTGCCTCTGCAGGTGTGGCTGGCAGGTTTGTGGACCAAGGAGCCAGTGTCAGTCATTGGGTGATGCTGGCCGACCAAAAAGTAAACTACTGATAGGCCACTGCTACTGCCCAGTACGCCCTATCCCAGCCCTTGGCCCTGCCCCTTATCCTGGAAATTCAACTGAAGTTCAGGTGGCCTGGCGATCTTTTTCTGCAACTGTTTATTTAAATCAGTTTTCATTTATTCATTTTTTATGGTCAACTGCTAGTCTGCAAACACTGGGGGGGGGGGAAATAATAATAATGCTCCATCATTTCATATGCTTGCACATATTGTAAATCATGAATACAGTTCTGTTTTAAAAATTCTTCTGCTTTAACTAATTCTTACTGACTTCTCATGATGTTTTATTTCAGCCCTCACTATTTGTATGCCTATTGATGTGGTTATCTATAACTTTCAGAATCTGAAGTCAACATAGTCCAACAGATCTGAACAGTGTCAGGTTGCGGAAGACTGAGATAGCGAGTGTTGCTTCCATTTCCTTTTCTATTGGATTTTCAAGAGAACACCTGAAAAGTTAATTTAAATGTTAATCTGTTCCAAACCTGCCACACAAAATTAACAACCTGTTGTGAAAGAAGAACTGTTCCTTCTATGTCTTAATGCCCATAACAAGTACTTCAGTGAATATCTACAAGCCTGTTATTCCCTTTTACACCAGTTATTATGTGTTCCAGCTTCTAGCTATGCAGGCATTACTACAAGTTGAGGCAGCCTTGTCTTCAAAGCACTCTGCTGGTGTAGGCTCCAGGAAAGGATTAGCTTATAGCCTAGTAGACACTGAGGCAATTATGCCTTCTGTGAGAGCTGGGAGCATCTGGATTTGGATAATTTAAGTTATTAGAGAAATCAGGGAAGCAGAAGACATTTTGGGCAAGGGCAGCTGCTTATTATGCATATATATCTCTGCCAGAAAAAGAGACAGGAAAAATGTACTCAAGGGGAATAGAGTAGACTTGCTGTGGCTGGCTTTAAAGTAACAGGAAAGCTACATGAATTTTGCAGGAATTTTGATATCATGCAGGAAGGATTTTCAAGTTGATTCTATAATAATGGCCAAAAATCTAAGATTAGATACTCAGAGGATTTTTACTGCAATTCATTTGTTTAGCACATAATTTCATGCATAAACTGGAATAGTCTTAGCCTCTTACAGAATTTCAAGAGCATCTGCCTGAAAAGATGAATACCAGAATGTCAAAGGCCACATGAGGAACCTCTTTGAAGCTGGAGTTAATCTCATATTGATTGCAGCTTGTAGTTAAAGGAGAATGTACTGGGATCTGTATCAGAAATAAACAATGATTTCAATATGTGTCCCCAGAAACCAAACCAAACCGAAACAGTATTCTTAGAAATTAGTTACATATTTTGATTACATGTTTTGTAATCTCCCCTTTCTTCAGAACTTAGAATCACCTACAGAATGTTCTAGGTTTCCATTTTATCCTTTCAAAATCCCTGCCAGCAACATGTGACCCGTTAAGGCTCATGGGTGAGCAGCAATCTTGATGTGTTTCTTCCGGGTTTGAATCATTATACCACACTGTCTCCATGATGAGGAAGAAGCATAAACTCATGTAACTCCTTGGTGCTTTCTAAGCTTGGTTGTCTGCTTCCAGATGTTTCATTACCCAACTAGATAATGTCTCTAGTGCTGGTGAGGATGGGGTTTGCTCCCTGTTTATACTGTATACCAGGGGTGTCAAACTGCCGGCCCGTGGGCCAGACGCGTCACGAGGAAACCATGCCCACCCCATTGCCGGCAATGGAAAAAAAGCTCCGATACGTCGCACGACGTCGCAAGTTTGACATGGCTGCTGTATACAGTAGCTTGCCTTGCTAGTATTGGGGGAGTGTGGTTTACTCATTAGTAGTTCATTGATTAGGATATTATGTTCTGCTTGATTGCTTCCCTGCTGTTAATTCCTGCTTGGTGTTGGCTGCTGGAGAGAATGTATTCTCATCTTTTTGTTTCCATCTGAATTTTTTATTGCCTCTTTTGAAAGATACTGTGTGTTGTCCAAAGGAGCTCAACCAAGATGATAAAGGGCCTGGAAGGAAAAACTATTAATGAGGAAGCGTTAGACATTTGGATATGTTTAACTTAAAGAAGAGAATGCTCTAGGGAGACATGATAGCTGTTTTCAAGTGTCTGAAGAGCTGTCTTGTAAGAAAGCACAGAGTTATGTTTTTAAATGACAAGAAACAGATTTTGGCTGGGCATTAGGAAAAATAGCTTAACAATAAGAGCCATTCGACAGTGGACAGGCTGCTCTGAGAGGTTTACCTTCATGGGAGATGATAGAGGTTGGATGGCAATCTGTCAAGGACAGCTTGTAGTGGGTTCCTGCACAATGTGGGGGTTTTGAAGGCCCCTTCTACCTTTTATATTTCTATGCTTCTCTGTGTAATTGCTGGCGGCACAGTGCAGCTCACTACAAACTATATGCAGCTAACAAACACCCTGGGAAAATTATACTCCATATCCAATATATTAGGTACAATATTGTATTGTATTTACATTTCAGTGCAACATGGGCAAACCTGCAAAGGGATTGTGTGCCACATATCTGCTCTATATTCTCTCTCAGAAAATGTGCAATTTAGAAGCAGTGACCCTTCTTCCGTTATCTGGCTCACAGCAACCTATAAAATATAAAACTAAACCAGCCTTTTTTTAGGCCTTTCCACCCAGGTTTGCAGCGAGTTTACATGTGGTAGGAGCTGCAACTAATTCAGGTGGTCTGATGAATGTATACTTTTGTTTTTCTTCACCCTTAACTTAGTGAAAGAAAACGTGTTTTCTAAAAAAAGATTTTTATGACTTTCACCCATTGCAATACAAATGTATTATGTTCCACTATGTTGAAGTCCGTTGAGTCCTATGTAATTAGAACTCATTATACTGGATATTTTTTTTCAGAACAGTATTATGAAAAAAATTAAACACTTTAAAGCATAAAGTTCTTACTAGCATCACTGATTACAGTTAACTACAGTATATGTTTAATGGGAAGTTTGTTAAATCTAAAGTTATCAGAGACCGCATCAGGATAAACCCCAGCTAGCTGTCATGCTTGAATATTATAATTTAGTTTTGATTCCTCCCTCGTTCCTCTTCCCCACCATATTGCTTGTTAGAGACCTATTGCTGTGCATTGCCTTAAATGTGGGATCTAAATTCCTTATGCTCAATGAGATGAGGAATGCCTCAACAACATGGAGCTGGAAAAGGCGCTCTTCTTCATCAGTATGAACCCCACCACCTTTGCATGTGACTTCACCTCAGCAGGTGGGATGTTAAACGAACCAAAAGGTTTTAATGAGGCATGGGATTGGAACCAGCTTGTTTGCTCAGTAAATTGTGCGGGAGCAGTGTGTGTGTGTGTGTGGGGGGGGGGACAGTGTTCTTTAGATCCCCACTTTCTGCAGCTGGAAGACATACTCTGTACCAATCCTCAGGGTGACAACCGAGCCCCTGCTGCATCCTGCAATTGTATGTACAAGCAAAGGGTACATACAAAAGGGTAGAAGCACTAAACACATGGGTTGCTTTAGACATTGTGGTAGATTGACTTGATAATGAAGCTGCTGCAAGGTGGAAGTGAGGATCTGTCAGATTCTGGCTTCCACAAGTTACTTTGTTAATTGGAATAGCCTTTGATAGCATCACTCATTCCTGGGCTATTAGCTCACTGTCTATAATTTTGCTTGTTCTTCTCTAACTATCCATGAAATGTCAGAGGATCTAGACAATAATTACAGAGACATAGGGAAATAACTTTCTGCAAATATCAAGCATGATCTACAAATTATTTATCTTCTTTTTTTTTTTTCATTTCACAGACTGGGCTCCATCTTCCATTGGCATCTCAATACTAAAGTACAACAGAGTAAATTGAGAAGCAGAAGTGTGAAGAAAAGATAGGTGGAAAATTATAGATATTTTAAAGGAGTAAAAGAATAGGAGGAAGAATGGCCAGCAAAAAAGAGGCAACATATCAAAAACCTGGAAGACATTCAGCTGATGAAGAAAGCTCCACTGGATGATTTTCTGTCCTTCTCAAACTATAACTGTTAAACTATTAAAGGCAGAGCAACATTTTTAAAAAATGACAACTGTACTTTAATAAGTGTTGGAAAGAAGTGAACAGAAGACCAGAATTAATCAGGAAATTTTTGGATATACATCATAATTAAAAGCAAAAAAGCCTGTCTTGATGTACCTCAGTCCATTTGCAAATCACTAAAAAGACCTTTAATTCAATCTGAGATGTAATGCAGACCCAAACTGGAAGATATGCAGGTGATACAGAATCTAATGTTTTCTAAAGAGCTCAAATCAATTGCACCGGAAGGAAAAACATGAAATATTTCTTTTAGCTACTTCCTGGTTATTTATTAGATGCCATTTAATACCAGTGATGGAAAGAGCTGTTTGGTTGCAATTGGCTTGTAAGTTTATTTTGATGACAAGATGACCAAGATGTCTTTTGTTAATTTCCTAGGAGCACTCTACTGGCCTCTTTTCCAAAGGAAGGGGAGTAAGGTTACGTTTACTCCACCCCCATGGGGAAGATGAATAGGAATTCTGTGGAGAGGGAGCTTTGGGGCTAGAGAGCAGGTCAAGCTCCATTTTCATTCAAGTCAGTTCATCCTGTTACCACGGTGGCTGGTTGTGAGCAGTGTTGCCTTTGGACAGACATCTGCTGTCTTGGAACAGGGCTAGGCCCACAGCCTACTTTACAATGGGCTCAGTGAATGGAAGCAGCAACTTTCAGTCATCTGTGCCAGTAATTTAGGTAGTAACTCAGAAACAAAACCTGTACTGAGTTAACGAACATGGAAATCCACATTGGATCATCTACTGGGCCTTTATCTTTTTGGCTCAAAAACTCTATTTGGCTTTATTTTCACCACATCCACGCTTCAAGAACTCACCTCCCCGTTTTGTCCCAATTAGACACTATATTCCTTACAACAAACTTGTGAAATAAATATTGTGAAATATTTGCTTGCCAGAACGTTATATATCCTTCTGAAAGTTATAGTAACACATTGCATAAGTTATTGGTCATATGTTTTTAATTGTTCTTCTCCTTGCCCATGATGGTGACACAAATAGGGACTTTCTTTAATACCTGGCTGACTTTGCTTTGTCTGGGAATCTACGTAGAGGTGCCCCGGGTCAGGAGTTGGGTGGAAAATCTTCAGGAAATTCCAGGGGTTTAAAGTATGATGAGATGTCAAAAAGAATTCTGAAAGAAGGGCAGGGCAAACAATCACATCTTTGTTTCTGCCAATAAAATCATACAGACACATAAGCAAGAAACCAAACATGACCTAAAGGAAACAAAGGTCCTTAGGGCAAATCCAATTTTAAAAGGCAGATGACTACATGAAACAAGAACTGCAACTGTTTTCCATGTTGGAATGCTGCTTACCGTGATGTTCAAGCAGCAGAAATGGAACATAAAGTTGATGAGAGATGTGCTGTATACCTTTTAAGTGCTTTGAAGACCTTGATGCTCCAGGAGACTTCTAAGTGCTACTGACCAATTATTTGTACTAGCTTGGACAGCCCATCTGATTTCTGCCTGAGAATTCTTTCTAAGTATTCTAATGCTGTCAAACCTCCTTCTAATAACTAAACTGCTTTCCACTGGAGCAACATCTGCAGTGACTCCTATTTGTCTTACCCTGATTCCTTCACTTCCTCTTTCTGAAGTAAGAATGCAAATACAGCTACAAAAGTTCTTCCAGATAGGGAGCTTCCAGCTGTTTCATAGTACTACCTAACAATTATACCCAGAGAAAGAGGATGTCACCTGAGCAGTTCTCAGAAGCTCCTTCCTCTAAAAAAAATGGTTACTTAACATTGTGACTCCCTAATTGTTATATGTGAAGTGTCAATAAGCTAAATGTTGAAAGTTTGTTTGGACTGAAAATGCAGATTGAAAGCATTCCACCAGGGAAAAGAATCACATTTCTAAAATGGTGGTGACCAGGAAGGGCAGCAGATACTGTACTCAGAAACAATTATTTAATTAGCACTATCACCTCCTTTCATTTAATTTCAGTATGGTATTTGTAACAAATCCAGGAAGGCATTTGAGTGCTAATTAAAACAAAACTGATTTAAAGCATTAGTAAATAAGGTGATGAAATGGCATTCCTTTGGAGAGTTATAGTACAAAAGTGCTAACACTTGTCTGTGTGGCACATTGTTTCTGAAGTAGAGTTTTTTTTTTCCCTCTTGGAAAGATGGTAGGTAGGGTATCCCAGGGAAACCTTCAAGTTAGTAGTCATGGTTCTACACTGTTGTCGAAAGACACATGTCAGGCATACTTTCATCTGAATCCATGACCAAGTAGCAGTTAGACATGAACCGCTAAGCAGCTCTTCTGATTCTATGAGTCAATGACCACTTATATATTTAAATTTATATATTATTTGTTTTAGGTAAAATCCCCAAATTATTTACACTGATATAGTCCAATAATATCCTGATATTATCATACACACATAAAGACACACAAACAAAGCCATGCAGCACCAACCATTTTAGAGGTGGTGAGTCTGGGAAATGACGCAAAGATATCATTAATCTGTGGAATATCTCTCCTCCCTTCACCCCACTTTCTCATAAAACCTCATTAGGATGAACCCTTCATAATGCAGGCTTCTGAATAGAGAACAGCCTCTTCTGCACTTTGATTTAGGGCTTTTTCCACTTGGAGTTAAAGTGATTTCTATTCATTCTTGAGTCAGCACAAAACAATGCCAGCATCACATTTCCTGTCTTCCTTCATCCTTTTATCCTGCCTCGGCTGCGTCTATTCTGGGTTCTGTTCTGTGACGCTTTGGCAAGAATGCCAGCCATCATAGGCTAGATGATTCGTTTCCCTCCTCTGAGTTTGCTGCCATCCCTCTTCAACCTTCACCAGTCATCAGGGAAAACATCTATCAGTCAGAACGTTGCAGAAAGCGTGGTGTACACTTCCTTTCAAGACTTCTGTAGGTGGATTTGTCTCTCCCCCCTCCACACACACACACATCCCATAACTTGAAAGAAAGAAACTGATGGGATGTCACAAGAACAGAAATAACCTTAAAAGCAGGAGGCAAAACATGTGTGCTGTAATCATGCAACTATTGTAGTTAGGTCCTGAAGAGCAGAAGCTCTAAAATTGTCTAATGCTGGGCAATTAACTCTTAGTTCATGTATGTGAGCTGGGATGGGGGGTGATATGGGGGTGATTGGAAATGGCAAACTTGGGGAAACTGGCAAATAAACAGAAACACCCTCACCCTGCCTTTTTCCTTGATGGAACAGCAAAGGACGGCTTTCTTCTCTTTGTCCTTGCTGGAAGCTGGAAAATAAGCAGATATCAAAACACAGGTGTGTGTGTGTGTGTGTGTGTGTGTGTGTACAAGAGAGAGAGAAGTAGGGACGGAAGGAGAGAGGCATAAACAATCTCAGCAAGCATAATATTAATGGAAAAGGCAAAATTTGAGAGAGAAATAGTTATGGTAGAGACTAGCTGGTGACAGGAGGACCAGTCCATCTCTCAATACTTCCAAAGGCCACCTCTGATCAGGTTATGGTGTGGTTTCTTCCACTTCATTGAGATTTTCAAATGGAGTCTCAATAGTCATGTATCAGGGTAGAGGAGTAAATACTGCAGTGTGCAGGGGGTTGGACCTGAAGACCTTTTAGGTCCCTTCTGATTGTATGATTCTGTATTTCTATGATCACAGCTATAGCAGGCAAGCTGATGTCTCAAGGGAATAGATAGTTAAGCATAACAGATTTTACATACTATACATTAAAGTTGCAATTAGATGGTGGTGGACTAATAAAGACAATACTACTTTTATTCTGCTACAGCTGATGACCACAGGGCTTTCTCACTCACAGGCTGGAGGTAAGATCCTGGGATTAAGAAGTGAAATTCAGGTATGATCACTGTGTATTTAAATGCAAGTGTGGACAGCACTACAGGCGACTAGGTTCACCCATTTACTAAACCAGAAAAGCCATGGTTCCAAACAGTAAGTGATTAGTAGCCAAAATCTAATGAAATTTTGGCTTAGCTTGATGTGCATGCCTTCATATTAACCTATAATGTGGCTAAATCATGGCCTATTGAATAAATTAGAAAGAAGACAGGGTTATCCTTGAACATAATAATAATGGCTTCTTTGGTCAATTCCTAGCTGTTTTTTTTCCCCTTTGAGTGCTCTTGTTTTACACCCCAAATTTGGGCAGGCACAAAAGTAAATCAAGAATAAATCAGGAAATTTATTGATCACATTGAGCAAATGTTGCATTAGGTAAATCAGTAAGAGGCCACAATTTCCAATGGATTCATTGACCCACGTTAATTCATTGACCTTCTCATTCTCGAATATGGCTAAATCAAAAACAAAGCAACCATTTTACACTTAAGTGTAGATTTGGCCATTATGTCGATGCCCTGTACAAAGTGAATATGAAATGTGAGTTCATTTCACTCTAAATACTAGGTACTCCATGGCTGAGTTCACAAATTTCATTAAGCCATCAAGTGTTTTGTTTGGTTTTGGCTTTAGTGTGTTAGATGAATTGAGCTCCTTTACAGCTTTGCATTCTACATGAAGCAGGCCATGTTGGGTAAATCCTGGTAAACAGCCCCCTGCACAGGAATCCAGAGAGAGTCCCAAAGAGGTCACTTGGGGTTGTGATGATGTCACTCAAATGAGCTCTGTGATGTCACTTGTTCCCTGTAGACAATCCTCTTAGACTGAGCTGTGATTCAACTGGCTTGAGTGTGTGTGGGGGAATCTGTTCTGTGCCACTGATTTCTGAGCCTATCTCTCCCTTTTCTTCCATCAGGGGAAAAAATATCCAAGGCACAGCAGCTTGCCAATAGGCCGCCACCCTCCCTTGCCTTATTACTGCAACCAGCATGTGCTGCCACAACAAGATTAAAATGATTGCGCCATCATTTGTTTCATATTTAATAAACAATTGGGAGCAGGTTTCCCAGCAAGCTGAGTCTATCAATCAAACTCATACAAAGTCCCCCTTTGAGCCACCACTTCCAAAAAGAAAACAAAATTGGACTAATTTATTATTCATTTGTTCATTAAGTCTGTATTAACCAGATATATTATAAAAGAAAGCAGAATTATGCCTTTTGATCAGGGAATTCTCTGTCATGAATATTCATAGCCTCCACTTTGCCCCCCCTTGCTACTCATCTGCACATGTGGCATCTATTATGTGGTGTTAGGGGGTCATACAAGCACCTCCAACAAAGCCAATCTTCAATCTCAACATCCATGATATTAGTGGCTGACTGCACCATCCATATTACTGCTGGTTGGCTGCCAGCTCTTCTAATGAGGGAGGCATTGAACATTGCCAAGCTGGAGACCCTTCGACTGAGTAGTAGTGAGGTGGTTTCGACCCCACCCAGAGCCTCATAGGAGTGAAAGGCAGGCGTTTGGATTCACCTGTTTCTTGAATCTACTTTTTCAGCCTGGAGTTTGTAGAGAGTTTAACGGGACAATCAGAGCACTTCTGCATCCAGAATAGTCACCAACACTATCCATGTGGTTGACTTTAGCAGATTAAGCTGAACGTGGTTACTAAACATATTTCCTGGACTTTGTAGTCTCCTCTATTACCCAAAGGGTTAGGTTTGCACAGTATACCAAGCCCCCAACAAGCTAACCAAGTTTAAGACAAGCCTAGCTTAGCATGTGCAGTGACCAATGAAGCAAACTGTGGGAACAGCCTTTGTGAATATGATTCTCCGTATTTGTTATTGTATTGTAACTCTTAAAAAACAGTTAGACCTAACATGTAACTAATTAGCTCTTTAGTGGGAAAACAATGCAATTAGGATTCTGGCTGGTGTTTTAAGTGCACATTCCTGGCTTCTGGGATCCACTATAGTGTGTGTCAGATTTCCTGGGTAAACTAGATAAGCAAATTCTACTTTATTGTAAAGCTACATTAACAGAATCTGGAGGCAAGTCTGGAGGTACAAACTTCCCACCAGCACTTTTAACTGCCTGATCGATTCGGGTGGGTTTTCTTCCTCTGACCATTAATCTATTGCACCCTACCCCCTCTTATCTGATTATTTCCTAGGAAGCATCTCTTCCCCTCATCCCCCAAGGTCATCAACACCTTCTATTGCACTGGAGAACAGGTAAAATAAACATGGCTAAGTCATCCTACATACCCTTTTTGGCATTAAAGCAGCAGCTCTGTATCATGTGTGTGTCAGAAAATTTAAGGTGGCTGCCATGACTGAAGTTCTGCCCTCTTTTTAGGTGTGTTCCACATGCAGCAGATAAAAAGAGAGTGGGGCTTTGACTGTGTGGTCAAGCACACCAGCTTGACTTTTTTTACCTCCCTTACACATGCCCCTGCTGGATTGAAACTCAGCAGTTATAGGAGTTTTGTGGTAGTATCAAAATTCATAGTAGCCAAATTCCAGTTCCAATATGGAATACTGGAAACACTGTAAGGTGGTTTGTTTTGTGTGTATATGGATGGATGGGTGGGTGGGTGTGTCCCATGTTGCATTTAAATAAGGCTGCATCCTAAATTGCATCCTAAATTGGAGAATCACAAGATGCTCATTTCCATTTCCTGTTTTCTATCCTGGAGTCTCTGGATATTTTGAGCTAATAGATACACCTAGAATGTTAAGTGTCTTGGGCATTGTCACAAAATAGCTAGAGGGAGCTGATTGTTTGGAAATATTGGTCACAGTTAGCATATTGGTCACAGTTAGCCATTCAGAAATTACCCATTTCAAAGAAGGATACAATTTTGTGTATGTCTGCCTTTTACTCTTGGTGACTGCTTGGATAGGTCCTACAGTTTCCCTGCCAAGATTTCAGAAGTGGTTTGCCATTGCGTCCTTCTTGGGGCTTGACTGGAGCAAAGTCATTCAGCTGGCTTTGTGTGCAAGATAGGACTAGAACTCAGAATCTCTGGCTTCTAGCTCAAGTGCCTTCTGCTATACTAAACTGGCTCTCATAGCCAACCATTCAAAAATTACCCATTTCACAGAAGGGTAAACTGTGACTAAACTTCATGGGTTGTTCCCCCTCCCCCCTCCAACATTGCATTTTGTGCTAAGTATGTTAATATTAGCCAGGTTGAGGACCAGGTAATTCACTCCTCCTCTGATTGTGATCCTGACTAGTTTTGATGCTGCAGTTAGGGTTTATCAAAATCATGGATGAAGCAATAAGGGTTAAATTCTTCTTTCTGTGTGCAGTTGTTCTAAAAAGAATGAAAGAAGTAAGGAAATACAAGTAAATTAACCCAGTTCTTAATGACACATTTAGTGTTAACAGTTTAGATGGAAAGCTAGAAAAGGGCATCTGATTCTCAACCTAAATGTTTCAACTCCCTTCTTCTAGTATGAGATGGTGAGTGGATTATAAGGCAATCTCACAGCTGCCCGGATGATTACGGACTATTGTGATAACATATTCAAAATGAAATTTGAATAAGAGAGACTTCAGGGTTTCTGTAATTGATTTACAGAGTTTGATTTGAAATATGTTTACTCACAGCTAAATCAAGTTGGGTTGCAGAGATCACATTGCTGGTATAAATGGGTATTATTTCTTTTTGGCTCTTTCTTCATTAGTTTTATATTTCCTGATTTAGCAAACATGTTAAGTATTATTGATTAGAAGAAAACAGTTATTGAGGAATACCTGATCAAGTTCTCCTCAAAACACTAGGCTAAGTAAGTCATCTGCCTTACAAGTACATTGAAAATAGTTTCCCCCTTAATTAAGTAGTATTTATTTCATTTTTAATTTGTTTATAATATTGTAGTAATTATATCTTCTCTCCTTCAGCATTCAGGATTGAAATATAATCATTTTTCTGCAGGGCTGCTTTGATTTTAATTATTCAGTGTCTACTTCTAAATTCTTTGTGATGGGAACGATGATTTGAAGGTATCATATTAGATACCCAAATTCACTTTTAAAATGGTACTTCAAACATTGTCAGTTTCCTTTGCAGTAGGGAAAGAAGAACTGCCAGGAGGTTGTGACTATTGACTTATTTTTCCCATTACGGCACTTAATATTGCTTTGAACAGGAAGCTTGTTTGGAGCTGGCTAGATCCAAACAGCTGGTTGGTGCTGGCAGTCAACAGGAGGACATGAAACAGAAATGAGCCACAGGGAGGGTGACAAACTTTTATTTCATACCTACCTTGACAAGCAACAGAGCAGCTAACATGTGCAGGGAAACGAGTCAGCCAACTTTTCCAGCTGTTTCACTGTGACCCAGTTGTCCAACTCAAGTCTGTTGCCTAAGATATGCAGAATGGCAGCTTCTTTAGGACAAAAGCCTGGGGAGATGTAACACTATCCATTCTCTAGTTGAATTGGCTTGGATGTAGAAACAAATGTGATCTCTTTCCAAGACTATCCCTAGTGATTTTACTTTATTTTATTGTTTTTAAAGGATGTTCTATGACCATATGGAGAGGTGGGGAATGGGGTTGTTTCATGCCTGACTTCTGCACATTCATTGCAAATTCCCCTTTGTATACACAGAGAGAGCTTGCTTCAGTAGTCAGGAATTGAAGAAAAGTGGGGATCATGATCGGGTGGAGAAAACCTTCTGTGGATCGAACATGTAGCCATCAGCTCACTGAAGTCAGGTGTGTTAAAGTCCCTTCTGTTATCTCATCTAGAATATTTGAAAGAAAAAGGCTAATTCATGTCAAAATTCTCACAGTCCTTGGCTTTCAGATTTCAGCTATGACTGAGCACTCAGTGGTTACATTCGTAAAACATGCTAAGCAATACTGCTACCGGTAATCCTGGCTCATTATCTGTGTTCACACAACACTCTATATTGCAAACAAATGAACTGTACTGTGGTATGACACAACATGGAAACCATTACCTATGCAAGGGTCATCTCCTCCTCTTCCCTTTGTCTTTTATTTTCATTTATTTTATTTAAGAAATTTATAAGGTTATTTGTCTCATAATCTATGATTTGGAGTGGTGTACTTCAATAACTTTTTTTTAAAAAATCAAATAAAAAGAATTGGTACAAGAAAGGTGAAGAACTCTGTTATAACAGCAAAGATATGGCCAAGGGTTGATCTAGATCTAGAATGGATCAACTTGCAAGTCAAATTAAAGCAATAGAACTTAATCAACCAGTTTTCAGGAAATGATTTTGAGTATATGCCCACTGTGGAATGAAATCGAAGAAACTGTTAAGGATGAATTTTACAGGAGACTTCCAAAGGCCAAAGAACAGAAGAAAGCAAACTGGATGTCAGAATTAACAGTAGGAATTGCCAAGAAGAGAAACCTAAACCAAGAAAGCAACTTAATCAAGAATTTTCAGAGAGCTCTTAGAAGACACAAAGAACAATATTAGAGCAACATCAAAGATGGAAAAACAAGGAAAGTTTTCCAAAAGATGTCAGAGTTCAGAAGCATTTCCATCCTTAAATGGATGCCAAAGCACACGGATGGACTAATTCAAAACAGATCAAACAAGATAGAAAAACTACATGAGTTTGGGTAGTTCTTGGGTTATGACCATCTGTTCAGCAACCTCTCAAAGTTACAACAGCCCTGAACGAGGGGGACTTACAACAGGTCCTTGGAGTTCCAGTCATTGCAGTGTCCCCATGGCCATTTGATTGCAGTTTCCCTGCTGGCTTCCCACAAACAAAATCAATGGGAAAGTCAGCAGGAAATCAGAAGCTGTGATCACGTGAGATTCTTGCTTAACCTGCATGATCCTCATTTAACAATGGTTACTGGGACTGTTAGAATTGCTGTTGCTAAGCAACAGCACAATTTACATCCACATCATTTAATGACAGAGTTCCCTGTCCAATTACAGTTGTTAACTGAGGACTATTTGTATAATGAAATTTTGTGCATCCAAAATACCTTAGAAGATATTCTTTATTAACAAGAATCTCTAATATTAGCAGATGAAGTGATATTAGCATTCCAGTCATTACCAAGTCTGAAGCATTCAGGAACTGATGAAATATCTACAGAAATACAGCAAGCAACAAGAGAAGAATCAGTAAATTATGCTGACAAATTCGCTGTTCTGATAGCTGAAAATGCAAATGATTTGGAGTTTTTAGTAATGAAAATCAAGAAACATAGCAAAAAAAAACCACGGGGCTATGACTAAATATAAAGAAGATTGAACTAATGACAACAGCAACCAGTCTTAAAATTAGCAATGCAGATACCGAAATGGTGGATAGCCTTTGCCTTTTAGGATTGGCTATCAACTGTAAAGGAGCCAGCAATCAAGAAAGATACCACAGATTACAGTTGCACATGAAAGTATAGCAATGAAAACCTTGAAAAAGATATTCATATGCTGTGCTATGTCTATGCCTACAAAGATTAAAATCTTCCAGGCAATCGTTTTCCATGTAACACTCAATGAAATCAAAAGTTGGAGTCTGAAGAAGCAAGAAGATTCCTGGACATTCCATGGATAGCCAAGAAAACAAAAACAAAAAGAATGGATCATAGAATAAATCAGATTTCCCATTTGAGGCACAAATGACTAGATTTTGGACACATTACATAAAGACCTAGCTCTCTTGAATCATTTATTAGGCAGGAAAAGATGAGAGGAAATAAGAGAATGACCGTCAGCAAGGTGGATGAACCAATCTTCTCCTGATGGACAGGAGAAAACTCAGATCTTTCCAGCTCTACAAAAGGCAAATAGAGTCAGGTCTGTCTGAATTTAAGAGTGAGGGGAACTCATTTTAAAGGGTAGGCACAACAACAGAAAAGCTTGTTTATAAGATCCCATGAGATGACACTGCATCAGAAAGGGAACCTGGAACCTGCCCAATGTGTACAATCTAATGGGATGGGAAAAAAATTAATTGGAGTTAGGTAATCCCACTGATAACCCAGCCCTTTGCCATTTATAGCTCTTTGAATTGGAAGCTGGAAGCCTACAAGGAGCCAGTGCAACTTGCAGAGTGGTGATGTTACATGAGCATTTTGAGGTATGTCAATAACTGCTCATACTATTGCATTCTGAACCAGCTGCAAATTTTAAATGGTCTTTAAGGGTACCCACATGTACAGTGCACTGTAGTTTGTCAATTGGGAGGTGATCAAAGTATGATGGACTGTAAGCAGAGCCTCCTGATCCAGAAATGGGCTCAACTGGCATACAAGATAGTGTTATACAGTCATTCTGGTCATAACTGCTACCTGCTCTTTAAGCAGAAGTCATGAGTCCAGGAGGATCTCTCAACTATGCATAGGGATGTACTGCAGGCCCACTTAGAACCAAAGATATTAAATCTGGATCCTGGGGGCATATCTGAATATCACCAGCATACTGATAGTGTTTAACTCCCTCTCACACAGCAGTTTCATATAGATGTTTTTAAAAAAGTGATGAGAGTGGACCCCTGAGGCACTCTTCAAACCATGAACCTCTCATCCTCATCAACCCCAAGTGGAGAAAGGAGAACTCCCTTAAAATTGTCCCTCCCGCTCCCCTGAGCCAGTCCATTTTCAATAATAATTAAGGGTAATAAGAGACCAAGAAAGGACAGGAGGGACAGTCTTCCTACATCCTTAGATCAAAGGTATCAAAAGGTGTAACCACTGCCATCTTAGTGACATATTTGTCTAAAATCAGACTGAAAAGAGTCCAGGATAATCCATTTTCTCCAGGGCCCTTTGAAGCTGCAACCCAACCATCTTCCCTAAAAAAGGAACCGTGGACAAACATTGCCCAGATCTATTAGATCCAATGATGGTTTTGTGAGCAGAACTGATGGAACCACCCCCCCCTTTTTTTTTCTCTCCTTCTTGCTGGTTTTGCCTGTCTCTTCTTTTACCACCTGAGCTGTTAAAAATGAGATAAATGCTATAGTTATTGTCACTTTTCAGCTATCTTGCATATCTGTTGTCAAATAGAATCATGGTATACGAAAATCTCTTTCAAAGTTTCATTTAAGTTATTTAGTAGAATAGAATAGAATAGAATAGAATAGAATAGAATAGAATAGAATAGATGAAGGTTTGGAGATCTTCTAGTCCAGCCCCCTGCTCAAGCAGGAGAACCTATACCAGTGATGGTGAACCTTTTAGAGACCGAGTGCCCAAAAACTGGCCCTGCCCCCGCTCCACCCCCCCGCCCCACCCACCCCCACTCTGCCCCCCCATCCCCCGCCCCACCTGCCCACAGGACCACTCATCACCTCCAGGGCCCGCCAATCACCCAGGCAGCCCAGCAGCGCTATGGCCGTCACACCCTCTGCCCACACCCTGCAACATCAACTGCATGATGGGATATGAGGGCAGAGTCTTATCTATGCTGCCTGGCTGCCATGTCCTTGGCTGCACTGCTCTGTGTGGGCCACGCTCGGGGGCGACTCTCCTTCAGGGGGGCTGCTGGAGAGGAGGGGGTCATGGGCGAGGCGAGGCTGGGGCAACGGCACGTGTGCCCACAGAGAGGGCTCCGAGTGCCACCTCTGGCACTCGTGCCATAGATTCACCACCATTGACCTATACCATTTCAGTGTCTAGTCTCTTCTTAAAAATCTCCAGTGATGGAGCACCCACAATATCTGAAGGCAAGCTGTTCCACTGGTTAATTGTCCTCACTATTAGGAAGTTTCTCCTTAATTCAAGGTTGCTTTTCTCTTTGGTCAGTTTTCAACCATTGTTTCTTGTCCTTCCCTCTGGTACTTTGGTAAATAATTTGAATCCCTCTTCTTTGTGGCAGCCCCTGAAATACTGGAATACTGTTATCATGTTGCCCCTGTTTCTTCTTTTCTTTAGACTAGCCAAACCCAAGTCCTGCAGCTGTTCTTTTTTTTAATAATATTTTATTAATTTTCTCATTTTACAATTGGATATTTAAAAAGCAGCGTGATGACTGGGTTAATCAATAGTTCAATAGTGTTCCTAAATCTTTAGTATAAAGCTCATGTTACTACATCAAATATTTCCTCTCTTTTTCCCATTAATATCTGTTATCTCACATTGGGCTAGTACAATTCTTATTGTAATCAACTAAATAAAAACATATTTGTTACAATTATCAATAATTCTAGCTTATACATATCTTAATTGCACTTGCACTTAATTCTTGTATACAATCAATGTCCTGTTATTGCTTTTTTCAGGCTTTAATTTCCTATCAATATTCAAAGTAACACTATTATTTATGATTTCCAAGTATTTTATGTTTAAGTGACTAACTGTTTCCCTTCTCTCAACTTCTCCCTTTTTCCCTTTTCATACCAAAATCTAATATGCTGGTTACACGTCTTATTTATTTGATTATAATATTGCTCTGTTTTCTAAAAGTTATCTATTTTCCACCATGTTCAACTATCTAATTAATAATACAGTATCCCCTCTAATAAATCAAAACTATTATAGGTGTGGTCTGGGTTAACCAATAACCGTTCTTCATATGTTTTAGTCTCCAGGCCTTTGATCATTTTAGTTGCTTTTCTCTGAACTTTTTCCAACGTCTCAACATCTTTTTTGTAGTATGGTGACCAAAATTGGTTGCAGTATTCCAGGTATGGTCTCATTAGGGTTTTATAAAGCGGTACTAATACTTTGTGTGATCTTGATTCTATGCCTCTGTTTCTACAACCCAGGATTGTACTAGCTTTTTTGGCTGCTGCTGCACACTGCTGGCTCATAGTCAAGTGATCGTCCACTAGGACTCCAAGGTCCCTCTCACAGTTGCTGTTTTTGAGTATTTAGAACATAGGGACACAAAGGAACCTTGTTCCATAAGTGAAGGCTAAAAAGTTGAACAAGCTCCTCCTCCCTTACCCACTGCATTTCTGGAATCTGTTATCTAGACTGTAACCTAGAGGTCTCTGAAAGAAACCCAGCAAGAAAGAGTACAGAGAAGAACAACAGAGATGATTAGGGGACTGGAGGCCAAAACATATAAGGAATGGTTGCTGGAATTGGGTATGTCTAGTTTAATGAAGAGAAGGACGAGGGGGGGACATGATAGCAGTGTTCCAATATCTCAGGGGTTGCCATAAAGAAGAGGGACTCAAGCTATTTTCCAAAGCACCTGGAGGCAGGACAAGAAGCAATGGATGGAAACTAATAAAGGAGAGAAGCAATCTAGAACTAAGGAGAAACTTCCTGACAGTGAGAACAATTAACCAGTGGAACAACCTGCCTCCAGAAGTGGTGAATGCTCCAACACTGGAAGTTTTTAAGAAGAGACTGGACAGCCATTTGTCCCAAATGGTATAGGGTTTCCTGCCTGAGCAGGGAGTTGGACTAGATGACCTTCAAGGTCCCTTCCAACTTTACTATTATTATTATTATTATTATTATTATTATTATTATTATTATTATTATTATTATTATTATTATTATAAGATGATCTAGAACAGGGGTAGTCAACCTTGGCTCTTTTATGACTCGTGGACTTCAACTCCCAGAATTCCTGAGCCAGCTAAGCTGGCTCAGGAATTCTGGGAGTTGAAGTCCACGAGTCATAAAAGAGCCAAGGTTGACTACCCCTGATCTAGAAGGACATCATGTTGGATAGCACCAAAAGTGCTGAGAATTTTAACAGGACCAACAGAGACACTTTCTTCTTCCCCAGATTCATATAACATAAGCTGGCCACGACTATCTCAGTCAGCCCCCAAGGCAAGTCAATCGCAGCTATGTAGTTAATCTTGGATGATTGTCATAAATAACAACAACAACAACAACAATGTCATGATGAAAAAAATTAGGCATATGGGATTTAAATCCTAAAGCACAAAAGCCTCAATTCTTTGTATTCCACAGGTTGAAAATGTACTAACATTAAGTTCAGATGTTTCACATGTGCCCAAATGAAATGGCAAAATCAAACTGAACAAAACTGATTCCTTTTACTAAAACATATACTTACATAAAGCAAACTAATGATGAAATGAGCCTTATAATTTCTTCTTGAATCTAGTTTGAAAGTAATGTAAAGATTGTGTGCAATGTTGAATGGTACAAAGATAAATTCATCAACATGGGCTAATTCTTGCTTGTCTTCCAAACATTAATAGGACAAAACATTCAGGAAAAGACCTTTTCCCACTGTTGTGCTACTTAACCCCAGCAAGCCACTAATAGCAAAACTCAGTGTTTGCTTTCTATTGATTGGTTACACTCCCGAGATATATTGATGCATTGCAAGATCTAAATCAAAACAACTATTTGGTAATTATTTTCTTTTCACATAGTCCAATTTCAAATATTATTTTTGTCAGGATTCCATAACAGGATTCCAGGCATTCTTTCAAATCCTCTGAAGTCCTGGGGAAATTCCATCTGTTCCTTTTCACTGCATATAAATGCTTCCAAAGAATGAATCAGAGTCATAACTAGGTTAGAGTAATAAGCACACCCCAGCATAGCTGGATCATTGTAAGGGACAGCATGCAACTGAGGAATACCATGATCAAACACACACCCACACACCCACACACACCCACACACCCACCCACACACACACACACACACACACATAGATATACATTCACATGCATAGGATGAATATAGAAAATGGATTTAACCCTGGGCTGTAAAGCTCATTCTTCGAAATTACTCCAAAACCTGGGCATGCTAGAGACCGTCCACTGGTCACCGTGCCATAAAAAAGATGTTGAGACTCTAGAAAGAGTACAGAGAAGAGCAACAAAGATGATTAGGGGACTGGAGGCTAAAGCACATAAGGAACGGCTGCTGGAATTGGGTATGTCTAGTTTAACGAAGAGAAGGACGAGGGGGGACATGATAGCAGTGTTCCAATATCTCAGGGGCTGCCATAAAGAAGAGGGAGTCAAGCTATTTTCCAAGGCGCCTGAAGGCAGGACAAGAAGCAACGGGTGGAAACTAATCAAGGAGAGAAGCAACCTAGAATTAAGGAGAAACTTCCTGACAGTTAGAACAATTAACCAGTGGAACAACCTGCCTCCAGAAGCGGTGAATGCTCCAACACTGGAAGTTTTTGAGAAGAGACTGGACAGCCATTTGTCCGAAATGGTATAGGTAAATGCCTGAGCAGGGGGTTGGACTAGATGACCTCCAAAGTCCCTTCCAACTTTATTATTATTATTATTATTATTATTATTATTATTATTATTATTATTATTATTATTATTATTATTATTATTATTATTATTATTATTATTATTACCTAAGTACAGTGTAGCATTATTTTGTTATTTAGAGAGGCTCAGGCAATTAAAAGAAACAATTTACTAAGTTATCTGCACATGAACTTGTGAACTGGAAACATTAATTGAATGCACCAAGATCTATTTTTTTTTAAAAAAATCCTCTGTGGCATGTTGCCAGTTTCCACTGAGCAATCTGGGGTGGAATTGCTTTGTATGACAAAAAAAATGGGATAGGACTGAAAAAAACAACATGGAGATGGGGGACAGAAAACACTGGATTGTTAATAATGTTGTTTGAATGGTGTGTTTCTTGGTTGAAATGAAAGACAGCAGCTGCAGGAAAAAAAGGGTTTTGAAATGGCAGGTGCTAGTAGACTAGAATGGATCTGTGTGTGTGTGTGTGTGTTAGTGTTTATAGCTGTGTGTGAGTTGTAATTAGGTACTGAAGTAAGGATTTCCACTGGACTCTTAACAGTGATTTTACATACCCTGTCTCAAGCCTATATGCTGGACTTTAAATAGAACAGTATTAGTGAAATTGTGCTACTTCAAGGGTTAATTTGTACCTGCTTTTGATATTGAGAGCTGTCTGGTTAGAGGATATGTAAATGCTTATCTCCGCTATCTCTGACAGTTCAAGCTGAAACTGCAAGATGCACATTTTGTATAACATTGTTTTTAGGGTTTTCCAGCTTCCGTTGTTCCACCATCACAATTCATCTTTCAGATAATCTCTCCTGTTCCCATTTTAAAAATAAGGACCTGGATCAATACAGCTACCATGTTCCTGAAAGATAAAGGTAGAGGAGCGAGACTTGCCATCTAAAATCTTTGTGGGGCTCCATCTGCCTGTTAATGATTGTTCTGAGGAACCTCTTCAAATTAATCTTCAGCATATACATGGATTGGATATCGCCCCTGTACATGCAAACATTCAGATAGGGATAGAACTAAGCAATGTGCTGCAGAAAAAAAATAGCAGTTGTGCACCAAATCAAAAGCACACTTTCTTTAACTTAGGGCAGACCTGATTTCTCCATTTCAATATGCCTTGAAAGCGGGAGATGGATTGTAAGCTGCAGTACTAAACTTGCTTGTTTAAGAATCCTTGCAATCCTTTTATCTTTCAATTATCCATCTATTACTTCTATACTGCTTGCCATATGCTGCTCAAAGTGGTTTATGCTAATATTATAAAATATAAAAACAACAATAAAAATATTAGAACCCAGTCATTAAAGCTGATGGGAGAAAAACTAGAGCCAACCAGAATAATTGATCCTGCATTCATATAGAGAAGTTACAGAGGGTAGTTGCCATAGATGCCCCCCATCCCCTGGGGAATTCCAGAAGGAGGGCATTCCAGGGTTCAAGTGCCACCATAGAAAAAGCCTATTCATGAGCAATAGCAAGATCACTTCTGTCAATCTCAGTGTATGCTACAAGTGCTACTCTGATGTTCTTAGCAATCACGGAACCACAGAGTTCAAAGGTCCATCAAAAGTCATCTGGTCTAATTCCTTGTTTAGTATAGGACCAGCTAAAGCACTCTTTGGTAGATGGCCATCTAGCTTCTGTCCGAAGACCTCCTGGGAAGGGGAGTACATTGCTTCATAAGGCTGTCTATTTCACTGGTTGATAGCTTTTACTGTCAGGAAATTCTTTCTAATATCAGATTTGAAACTGCTTCCCTACAATTTCAGGTCACTGGTTCTAGTCCTGTTTTCTGAGGCAACAGAGAATAACATCCACTCAGTTGTTTATGTAACAAACATTTAGAAATTTAGAAACTACTTACACATCTGCCCTTAATAGTGTCTTCTACAAAGTTAAATATAAACCTTTCCCCAAATTCATTCCAATTTGTCAATGTCTTTTAGATGTGGTGTCCAGATCAGGACATAGTATTCCAAATGGTGTTTTGTCAGGGCAGAGTAGAGTGGGAAAGTTCCTTCCTATGCTCAGGACTGTATGCTCCTGCTAAACAGTGTTTCTCAACCTTGACAATTTTAAGGCATGTGGACTTCAACTCCCAGAATTCCACAGCCAGCATTGCTGGCTGTGGAATTCTGGGAGTTGAAGTCCACATGCCTTAAAATTGTCAAGGTTGAGAAACACTGTGCTAAGACATCCCCAAAGAGCATACATGCTTATTTATTTGTTTGTTTGTTTGTTTGTTTATTTTCCACCTTTATTATTTTTTTTACAAATAATTCAAGGTGGGAGCATATTCAACATACCTTTCTCCTCCTATTTTCTCCACAACCACCCTGTGAGGTGATTTGGGCTGAGAGAGAGGAAATGGCCCATTCAAATTGTGATCTGTTATGACACAAAATCTTTTCATATGTACTACTGCCATGCCACCTTCCTTCCTTCCTTCCTTCCTTCCTTCCTTCCTTCCTTCCTTCCTTCCTTCCTTCCTTCCTTCCTTCCTTCCTTCCTTCCTTCCTTCCTTCCTTCCTCCCTCCCTCCCTTTTTGGGCTTTGATTTTTTCCCTGTTAAATACTATTTAATACCATTCATTTTGGCCCGATTTTCAGAATGGTCTAGACAAGAGGTGTCAAACTCGCAACGTCACGTGACATGTTGCGACGTATCATGACTTTTTCTCCATTGCCAACAATGGGGTGGGCATGGTTTTGGCGTGACGCATCTGGCCCACGGGTCAGCAGTTTGACACCCCTGGTCTAGATCTTTTGAGTCTTCTTTTTCACTTCTAAAACATTAGCTGTCTTCTTAGGTTTTTATCATATGCAAATTAGATAACCATTTTCCCAATCCCTCCACCCAGGTCATTAATAAAAATGTTATACAGAGCAGGGTGTAGGACAAAGCTCTATGCCAATCCCCTCAATACTCATTTCCAAGTTGATTTGAGGCCATTTATGAGTAGTGCCTGAGTGTGGTCATTTTTTTCCATTGTAATTCGTCTGAAAAATACATTATTTAGCCCATATGTTACCATTTTATTAATGAGAGTATCGTGAGACTCTTCACTGAATGCTTTGTCAACATGAAGATACATTATGTCTGTGGCATTTTCCTCAATCTATTAAATTAGCTATCCTGTCAAAAAGGAGATAAGGTTAGCTGGCTTGACTTGTTTGTCACAAACCCGTGATGACTGCTGTTAATTATTGAATTCCTATCTAAATGTTCACCATTATGCTGTTTAATCTGTGCTCCAGGATTTTACCCAGTAGACTTCCAGTTGAAAAGTCTGTAATGTTATGTCTCCTTCTTGTCCTCTTTTCTGAAGGTAAGATTATTTCTGTCTTCCAGGCTAGTTTTCCAGGAATTCTCCATGAAGACAATGAGTAGTTTTGTGATCACCTACACTATTTCTTTCAGTATCAAAGAATTTCATCCATCTGACCCTGGAAATGTGAATTCATTTAAATTAACCATGTAATATTATAATATTGTAATAACCATGTAATATTATCTAGCCTGAGCAGTGGTTCCTTCTGTCTACTACTGACATTAACTGTGGCCAACTGGAGTTTCATTTCTCTTCTGAGAGAAGGTAGACTTAAAATAGGAGGTAAGATATTATTTCCATCACTTGTTAACAAACAACCAGGTCTACAATGGTGAAGGCAGTCTGTCAAATTTATTGACCCCACTTATCGAGGGCCCTTATATGTCAGAAACAAAAACTTGAATCTGGCTAATTGGCAGGCAGCACAGTTGCTCCAACAGCACTGGAACATATGCAAGATCAGGCTCTCCATTTATTAATCTGGCTTTCCTGTTCTGCACCAGTTACAGCTTCTGGATCAAGTTCAAAGAAACCTTACAATGTTGTAAGTATGAGTTCACTCATAGGGCCATTTTGAACATTCATAAGGGGTTTTTCATATAGCATGTTGCTTGGGCAAAACACCTTTTCTTGAAATCTTAAAGCATCTGTGTCATTTGGAAGCCTTCCACGTCTGTTTAAAGTCTGTCCCTGTTGTCTACAGTATTTATGGTGGGATCGACAGTCAATTGAAATGACAGCTGAAGACCATCTTAGATGCAGCTTTATGAGTTTTAAAAAGGAGATAGCTAGTGCATTGCGTCAGGAGGGGCATTTTGTTTAACAACTCACTTGGAAAGCACTCATTTTGAATGTTTGACATAACCCTAGTTATTAAAGAATAAAACAGCCGTAGCCAGGCACTGTCTGTCCAGAAAAGGGAGTAGTCAATGTACTAACTAAAATGGGCAGCCCCGGCCAAAAAAATCATCTTGGTCCTTAATGACAGTAACAATGATGACTATAGGAACACATGCTTGTCTTTTCTGGAGCTTTCAGTCCCCTTTAAAATAGACAGTCCAAATTCCAATAGATAATGATGAGGTTCTATCTAAGTTGAAATTCTATCTACACTTTAACTTGGAGAATAAGCCTTGTTAAAACCAGTAGATCCCTGTTGAAATGGAGGGATGTAGTCAAGTAAATGTAAGATTTCATCAAAAGCTTTTTTCCCCTTTGCTAAATGGATGTGCTGAAAAAGTGTATTAGCATAAGCAAACACAGCCCATCCGCCAGTGTTAAATCAGCTGCATCCTTTGGAAAGCTCTCCTGGTTGCTTCAAAGGCCCTCTGGCCATCCTCCTATCTGTGTCTATGCATGCACTCTTCTGCACTTTGGTCATGGTTTCACCTGAACTGTTGTAACTTCAATGAGTTTTGCAAAAGGTCCCTTTCCGATGCTTGCGCAGCTCTGTTAAAAAATTTGCTTTATCCTAGGATCGCTGGCAGATGGGTGCTTCTGTTCCTTCCTCAAGTTTTTGTGTAATAGCAGCAGAAGTAAAATTAAAAAAAGGTGAAAAATATATAGATCAGTCTAGTTATTTCTACATAATTTGCAGATAATTTGCTTAACCCTAATAGCTTGTAACGTTAATGATGGTTCCATCGTAAGGCTATTTCAAACTCTTTTTATACAAACAATTGGTATAGGTACCTGATATGTTAGGATCAGGAGAAACATTTCCATATGATTGGGCAAGTTTTCCGCATCTTCCTAAGTCATTATGTGATTTCTTTTCAGTTATTATGTGAACCCATCCATTCTGCATTGTAAACTGTGGTTTATGGATCTGCACCATCTACCCAACCTGGCATCCTCCACTCCTCATATATGGACTTTGATTTCTAGTTCTGAGCTTCAGACTATTGTCTGTAATTATTAAGACCATTCTGAATGTTCTTTCTTTTTGCTAGGGTATTAGCTGCTGCAACATTTGAAATATGGCCAGATCATCAGTACACTTCTTATTACTTAGAATGGAATTCTGGCTCTGGAGATTTAACTTCACTCAAAGTAAGTAGGTAGTCTCTGACCACTTTTCTATCAGCCACAAGCTTCAATCCAACCCTTTCATTGTGCCCTTCGCTGTTTCTGAGTGGCACATATATTGTCATGTTTGAGAAGACTGAGACAAAACAGGAATTGAAGAGCTCTGTTACCTATTATTATTTTTCCATCTTCACTGAGCAGCCTGTGTACTGATATTTTCTTTTACCTTTTATTTGAACGTAACTGAGAAAATCCTTTTTATGCTTCTTCACCCTTTTCCACAATCTCAGTTCACTATTTAGAAATGTTTAGAAAATAATATTTTGTGCATAAACCAAAGGAAGTCCATTTATGATCTGGGGTGTCAGCAAGCATGTAGTGGTCCCACTCATTTAACATACTAAGCCACAACAAATACGCCATGCTCAGTTTGAACCCAGCCTAAATCCTTTCAATGTGATCACAGATATCCAACCCTAGCTTCTGGATTTAGAATAGAGCAGTTGCCAATAGCCTGATTCAACTATTCACTGTTTCTCCCGTTGGATGTTTTTGGAGATTTTGTGGAGGGGGGGGGAATAATTTTTCTTCAGCTCCTAGTCTGATTAGGCCAGGTTCCATCTTCCTTTTGTTTATTTCTTCCTCCACATTAAATCTGGTCCCACTTTGTCCAATTTATGGAGAGTTATCTTGCTGCTGATAGATGGACAGAGTACCAACTGTATAAGTGTCCAATGTTCCTTGGGAGTTGGAATAAAATAGTGTTACAATATGATAATCATACCTCTTCATTTACACTGTTCTTCTGTAAGTCAGATGACCATAGCTTGTGGACCCTACTTCACAATTGCCTTAGAGATCTTTGAATGTCCAAGACAAAGCACTGAAATAACTTGATAGATAAATAACTTGTTCAGTCAGGCATGCTTACAAAATCCTTTCAGATTTCCTCTATGTGTCCACTATCTGTTCTCTGGGGAACACTTGGTTAGCCTTCCTGCCAGCCAATTTACCCATTAAAATCCCCATGCTGAAAAGAGATGACAGTATGAAGTTGCCTATTTTTTTCTCCACCCATGGATTTATCTGCATGAAGGCCTAGAAAATCTGCTCCCCTTATGTCTATTGCAAGGATTAATCTACTGAACAGAGAATGGAACATTTGTTGTTTCCACAGTGTGAAAAGCAGCATATGTCTCAAATTTCCACAGATATGGAACAATGTTAGGAGGCAAATAGGTTGCCTGGTATTGCAGATCCTGAGTGTATGAAAAGAAGTCTACAAAATTGCACGGAGGACAATAGAAAGGTCCCTTTGTGAGGAACAAGATGATGCTATACCTATGGTTGCTTCTCTATCAGCCCACTTGTTTGTATGTATACATTACTGCATTTGACTGTGGGTCCTGAATTTAATAAGACCTCTCTTACTCTGGGATTAAAGGAAAAGCAAATGGAGAAATAGAGTAAACACAAACAAAAACCAAGGAGAAGATGGAAGCTTTCAAAAAGGTGAACAATCTCTCATAACAGTAACAATAGGACAAGTATAATAGATTATATTCTAGGAAAAAGAAGTAGTTGTTTTTGCACACAGTTGTTAACTAACTTCAATAATTCAGTATCATTAGGTTCCTTTCCAACAGAAATAGACAAAATCTGGAAGAAAAATCTACCTATGGCTATTGGAAAGAAAGAGATCCCATCATGTTTGAGGGCATCACATCTCTACCTATCCCCATTATTAGAATGAACATCTGGGGGGGGGGGGTAAACATTACCTTAATTTCTTGTTGGAACATTCCTGGTAGGTTGGACAAAATGATGGGCTAGAAGAACCTCCCCACCTTTGGGAATCTATAATTGTGTTGAATGTCCACCTTGAACAACATGGCCTTTTGGGCCAGGGTAGCTGGGGACTGTGAAATCCAATAGTTTTGGAGGACCTGGGCTCAACTGTTTCCTGCATTTGGGGTCTGTGTTGCTATAATTTTCTACAAGGTCTCCCTTTCTTAACCTGAAGTCTGTTCGCAAAAGGAATTGCAGCTTGCATCGTGCATATGTATTACACATTCATTTTTGCTAATAAGAATTTGGCACAAAAGAAGGTGGACAGGTTTTGCTCAGTTGTGTCACTGCCAGTGTTGGAAAACTAGGGTAAGTGATGGCTTGCCTGGAATAAATTTTTGTGATTTTTTTTAATTTGCGCAGTTAAAAAAAACAGATGGCAGATTCCTCAGTTATTTTTTATTGAGTTAAATATTTTGTAAGCCTTTTTTTTTAAAAAAAAAGACAGTTATGGCTTATGCTGTTTAAACCATGATTAGTATTGCTTTATATGACATTATTTATGCACCTTAATTGTCCCTGATATGCCATGCCATGCCGTCGGCCAAGCAGTGTCGGCTGGCGACGCCCAGGGGGAGGGCCTTCTCTGTGGGTGCCCCCGCCCTCTGGAACGATCTACCCCCCGAGATCCGGATGATTCCGGATCTCCTTACTTTCCGCCGCGCCCTCAAGACATGGCTTTTCCAACAAGCAGGCCTGGCCTAGGGAGGATTTTAAATCGGGTTCATTCTTTTTTAGAAAATTTTAAACAGCACAACTTTAAAATATTTGGTTTTAATTTGGTTTTATTGGGTGGGGATTGTAAATATGTTTCTGTTTTTAAATATGTTGTGAGCCGCCCTGAGTCCCGCTGGGAGAAGGGCGGGATATAAATCAAAATAAAGTAAAGTATAAAGTATAAAGTATGCATTTTTTGCTGATCTGAAAACAATACATATTACATATTGGGAGCCAACATCAGGTTACTTATAGTATAGGCTGGTTCACATATATTCTAAGCCAGATTTTTTCAAACCATGATTTATTAAACATATCATAATGATATGTTCAAGAAAAGTTTGCGCAGAATACTAGGTGTTTTGTGCCTTTGGTGCTGTTCCTTATGCCCTTCTGAGCTGTGTTCATGTATTGGCCAGTATGGTCCTATAGCTTGGTAGCTATGATGTCTGATAGGATTTTCCATGTTGTGGGGAAGTAGGTTATTGGTCAGTAGTTGGATGGTGCTGTTCCCTTGTGGGGCTCTTTCATGATCAACAAAGTCCTTCCTTGTGTTAATCAGTCTGGGAGGGAGCCTACTGCTAGCAGCTGGTTCATCTGTGCTGTTAGGCGTTCATGCACTGCTGTTAGTTTCTTTAGCCATAGATGTGGATCACTGTCCAGGCCAGATGCTATACAGCTCTTCATGTCTTTGATCCACTATTGGATGTCTGCTACTATAATGGTAATTGGTTCCTGTCTAGGGAGATTGTTGTGGTCTGATCTCAAGTCCTGCAGCCTCTGTACTAGTGTGTTATGTGTCTCCTCTTTCTCCCATATGTTCTTCCAATATTGTTCAGTTTCTGCTCTTGATGGCTCTGCTGTTAGTATGTTGTTGCACTGCAGTCGGGAGTACAACTTGGATGGTTCTTTGGAAAACAGGTCATTCATCTTTGGCCTTTGATTCTCTAATGTATCTCCTTAGCCTGGTAGCCACTGCTCTGAACCTTTCTTAATAGTTTCTAGGGTTTCAGATAGAGTCAGACCCTTGTATTTTTTTTTTTCAATAGCTGAGACTTATACTTAATCTTCATATCCTTCACTCTTCTGTAGTTCCATCAACTAACTAATCTTTTCCAACTTGCCTTGATCTTAGCCTCTAACTTCATTTTTGGGCAGATGGGGGGAATGTACTGCTTTTTTTCTTGACTGCATAGCCAAGCATATCTAGGATGACAGCAGTGGCAGTATATACCATATCAATGATTTCAGTTATGCTGGTAATAGTAATTGTTGTGAGGGCTGTATTGATATCTTCTAGCATACTATCTGATGCTACTTATTCACTGAGCCTTTGTAACCTGTCTTGGGAGTTGACTATATCTAGAATATCCATGATCTTATGATTCATATCAGCAGCTGTGCTTTGTTTTTTGTTTTTTGTTTTTTTTTAATTTTGATTTATATCCCGCCCTTCTCCCGACGGGACTCAGGGCGGCTCACAACCTATTTAAAAACAAAAACATACCCACAATCCCCACCGAATAAAACCAATTAAAAGCCAAATATTTAACGTTGTGATTTCCTGTTTAAAATTTCCTTAAAATAAACCCAATTTTTAAAATCCTCCCTAGGCCAGGCCCGCTTGCTGGAAAAGCCATGTCTTGAGGGCGCGGCGGAAAGTAAAGAGATCCGGAATCATCCGGATCTCGGGGGGTAGATCGTTCCAGAGGACGGGGGCACCCACAGAGAAGGCCCTCCCCCTGGGGGTCGCCAGCCTACATTGCTTGGCCGACGGCACCCTGAGGAGGCCCACTCTGTGGGAGCGTACCGGTCTATGGGAGGGAATCTGTGGCAGAAGGCGGTCTCGGAGATAACCAGGTCCTATGCCATGGACTGCTTTAAAGGTGGTAACTAACACCTTAAAGCGCACCCGGAAGGCCACTGGCAACCAGTGCAGCTCGCGCAGCAGCGGTGTTACATGGGAGCGACGAGTCCCTCCCAACACCGCCCGCGTGGCCGCATTCTGGACCAGTTGAAGCCTCCGGGTGCTCCTCAAAGGGAGCCCCATGTAGAGAGCGTTACAGTAGTCCAGGCGGGAGGTGACGAGAGCGTGAGTGACTGTGCGCAAGGCGTCCCGGTCCAGAAAAGGTCGCAACTGGTGGATCAGGCGAACCTGATAAAACGCCCCCCTGGTCACGGCCGACAACTGATCATCCAATGTCAGCCGTGGATCCAGGAGGACTCCCAAGTTGCGCGCCCTCTCTGAGGGGGCCAAAGTTTTGCCCCCAATAGTCAGCGATGGCGTCAGCTGACTATGCCGAGGCGCCGGCAACCACAGCCACTCAGTCTTGGAAGGGTTGAGCCTGAGTCTGTTCCTCCCCATCCAGACCCGTACGGCCTCCAGGCAACGGGCCATCACGTCAAGGGCATCGTTGGGGTGGCCTGGGGTGGAGATGTACAGCTGAGTATCATCAGCGTACTGATGGAACTCCACCCCAAAGCCACAGTAGTGGTAATGATGGTCCAGCTTTAGATGTTGGGTATATATCCAGTTGTTCTTCCAGATCTTTTTGAGTCTCAGATGTAATGAATAGTTGGTCTAATTCAAATTGTGTGAGAGAGCGTCCTCTTTACTATGTTAAAGCATTGGATAACTGTTTCTCAATTAATATGAATGCAAGTCTTCTGTCCATCCATAATTCCCTCATACTTTTCATAAATCCCCTCTCATTAGGTATACTGTTGTAGTAACATCCCATCAATTCCAGTTTCTCTTATCTTATCCATGTATGGTTTGTTCCAATAGGAGACTTATCACCAGATTGTCCTAGTTCCCCAACATCTCATGCAGACATTGTTAATCTGGGGCAACATCCAAGCTGGTATGACTCTCCGAGTTCATATCACTCTTACATTGGAGAAAGACAGCTTTAGGGGGGGTCTTTGCCCAAGGACCTCTGCTGATAAAGTAGGTACCATCTAGGCTTGAACCTTGGTGTCCCTTGTCAAAGGTGATGCTCTAACCACTATGCTATCCAGTTACTCCATATTCATATGTATATCTGTATAGATGTATGTATACATATAAATGTTTGTGTGTGTGCCCCAAAGTAATTATGTGTAGTCTCTCCAGAGAGGAGAAAAAGAATTGAGTATGAATCCTCAAGACTTATCAATTAGTCAATTCCTACAGGCCATTATTTCCATTATTGCCTTCTACATCGGAGTTCTCTGTTTCTTTAAGGAAAACATTAGGGATTTCCACCAGATTCAATGGGATTGTCAGATGTGAAGTTCTGAAAGAGCCTTGAGCAGCTGTTCAGCAGGAGCTGGGTTTGGAAGGACCAGCACTTTCCTGCCAACCTGGGCTCTCAAAAGAATGTGGATTGAGATCCTTGAGATTTTACTCATGCAGATTCACTGGACAACTGAGAGAGAAGCAGGAAAGTGCAAATTTAGTCTTCTTTCAGACTTTGGGGAAGTAGATTTTCTGTGTTTTGCACATTTGTGGAACTTTCTGTGTACATATAGAACTTTCCCTTCAGGATCTGATCCAAAGCCTTCATTGCATATTCTGATCCTGATTAGCTCTATTTGTCCACAGGAAATCTGTCAGGCTTTACCAGACTGATACCTGTGACAGCAAACTCCTAGGCAGAGAAACCAGAGAAACTATGAAGAAACCAGCAACTGCAAACAGTAAAATGCTAGTGTCAAGACTGCTAACATCGGATGTTCTTGCTTGCCATATATGAAGAAGCAAACATGTTTTATTTAGCCTGCATATCACTTCTAGAGTTAAAGCAGACAATGTTAGCATAGCGGGTGGGAAAGTATGATAGTTAACCATAACAATATTTCAGTACAGCATTGCCAAGGTCAGCTGTAATCAGAGGAGTTACGGGAGGGACAGTTCACACTTCAAACTAATTGGAGAACGTGATTGATGACTGTAAAATGAAGGAGTGAGTAATACTTTGTTACAGGTGATTGGGGGTGGTAGGATTCATTTTTTGGCTTCATTATGTACGTGCCGAAGCTATGTAACAATAAAAGGATTCTTTAAGATAAATAAAGCCTCAAAGTTCTTTGAAAAGCTGCTTCTTTTCGGAACCATGACAGCTAGCCATGTATGCTATATAGCAATCACAACATTCAAATTGTAGTCTCTTCTTTCTCTTATACATCATGATAGATTGATAATATCTTGTTTCATGCCAGACAAAACCATATTAACAACTTATGGGTCAATAGCAGGTCAAGCCATATACTTTTATATTTTCAGCATACTGAGGTTGACAATCAACTTCTCTTAAGCATTCTTGAGGTGTCCAGTAAACATGAAAGATATCAGATATTCCAACTCTTTATGTCAACTTTTTGTTTACTTCAGCAAAATTATTTGCTTATAGAAAAATGCTATAGATTGAGAATTGTCCAATGCACATGTCATTATTAACAATAGTTCATGTACTTGGACCAAATTGTGAAATCAACAGGTATTTGTATTAAATATTCTGTAATTCCACATTTATAAACAAACCAGATTCCTCTTGCAATAACTTGAATGACCTAAAAACATGATCAGTAATACATTGATTTAAAATATTAGTATCCTCATTCACTCATGATAGCCCTTCCCACATGAAAAAACAAAAAACAAAGAAACCCAACATTTTTCAAATTGTCATCTCAAAAGGTGTCTCTCGTGTGAATAAGAATAAAAATTATACTTCCATGTCGACACATTGTAAATTTGCCTTGCAGCCTTTAATATTGTTAATACAGTAGAATTCTGGCTAAGGTGGAATTAAGCCTTTGCCACAATGTCAAAAGGGTCAAACAATAACTTTTAAGGGTGCTCACCTTGTTTTTTGCCTTTACTCATTTAAAGTCCATGAAAAAAATAGGTGTCAAAATATACATGAGGTGATAAAACTGGAAATCAGGGAAAGTGAAATCACCATTAAGTATTATGATTATAACTAAGCAGGAAAAAAAAAGTCTAGGGGTCTGTGTTCCTGTTTCTTAATAAAGTATCAGTCTGTTCAAAATATCTTAATAGTACTGAGAAAGGAGCATCTACAAATACATCAGTATTACTGAGATAAATCATTCAGTATATATTCTTCTACAAATTATGAAAGTTTTCTTGATTTGTTATTCTGAGATATTTAAAAGAATTCAAGCAATGAGTAAGATCCCTGTTGTTATATATTCATTACAGCCTACATGAAGTATAAAAGACTTACTTCAATTAACTGAATAGCCTGTTGATTTACCAAACTGTTGGCACAGAACAATCGTAATTATTAATAATATATCATTGACATTTAATAACAGCAAATCTTATGCCTAGAATATCTTTTGATTATCTACTAAGGCAAGCCAATCATTCTATATCAAATTAAATATTAGAGGAGATAAAGGACATCCTTGATGAGTTCCATGAGCTATCTTGATAGATGAGGAAATAATTCAATTTATGATAACCTTGACAGAAGGATTAGAATACCACATATTAATCCAGTTGATAGAGAAATAAAGTAATCTTTATTTAACAAAAACCTGCTGCAAAGATTTCCATTGCACCATACCAAAGTCTTTTTTGACCCCCATAATGCTCCTGCTGGAAACTTCAATTTTGCTGGATGTATATCCAAAATAACAACATTCTAATATTATCTGAGGTTTGTCAGATTTTCATATCTTTCTTCATCATCTATGTGGGGTAGAGGCAGGGAGTCACTGTTTTATAGTGATCTTTCCTCTTTCCTAGGTGGATAGTTCTAGTCAGAAGTAGGATGTGAAAGGCTGGACTAATGGACAATCCCTTTTGAGACGCCCCAAAGTTTGATCCTACTCTCCCCTGTAGAGGCTTCATTTCCAGGCTTTATTTTCTGCTGACAGTGACTCATTTTCATATCACTATACATTAGATTACTGCAATGCACTTTACTTTGAAGGTTATACTTGGAAGCCGCAATGAGTGCAAAATGCAGCAATCGACATACACACTGGAACACTGCAGCAACAGAACATTGTCCAAAACATCTGAAAAGCTTTTTTAAAAAAAAAAAAAAAAAATACAGTTCACAATAATGGTTTAAACTGATAAAGGCTTCATTCCTAAATATTTCCAGGATTGCATCCTTTACAGAGGGCTGCCCTTGTCCTGGGTAGGGAAACTCAAGTTCCCATAGGCATGTGGAGTGAGAGGCAGAGAGGGCCTGGCCTGCAGATAACGCTTTTCCATGGTAGCGCCTGGCTTATAGAATAACCTCTCCCCAGAGGTCCAATTTGCTTGAAGTCTTTTTGAAAGACCACGAAAACCTAACTTTTCTGCAGGGCCTCTGAGGGTTGCCTGTCTCTGCTATTCAGACAGGGGTTGGTGTCCTTGGTTGTTTATTCATTTTATTGTATATTTTACAGTTTTTGGTTTTATTGTAAAGCTCCAGGAGTCAGCTTTTGATGATGGTGCCCTATAACTATCATATCAATAATAAATACAATAAATAAAAGATTGGGAGATAGCCTTGAGTTTGGGAATAACTGCGATTGCAAATCTGTGCATCACCAAACCCCAAGTGGGAGTTCATCCTGCCCCATTCCTGCTGCAGAACTGTGAATGGCAGATGGCTTCCTATCATCTGGTGATGTTCAGAAAGGGGGAGGGGGACAGAGCCAGATGGTTTAACCAATTGCTTTGCTTAACAGACACACTCACTACACAAAAACAGGACTTCACCATTCAGAAACAAGCCAAGACAGAAACAACAGATGCAGGATAAGAACTGATGATGGAAGCAGCAATTGTTACGCCTTATAGTTTCCTAGTGACTCAGGCAGTATTTTAATTTCAGATTTGAGACCCCAACTGCTTGACACCTCAGATCTCTGGGGTTGTGTGTGTGTGTGTGTGTTATTTTTTTCCTTTCAAATTATCTTCCTCCTCAGAAACTATAGGAGAATACACACAATGCCTAGCATTCGCTGAACAAAAGCACAAGGAGTCTGGTTAGGGTTATGATTGCAGGCTAATTATTCATTATTGTCACAAGTTTTAAATCAGTTCTGGTACTTATTGTTTTCCTGACTGAGTTCACATTATAGATTTATTAAGACATTACAATCTATCTATCTATCTATCTATCTGTCTGTCTATCTATCTATCTATCTATCTATCTATCTATCTATCTATCTATCTATCTATCTATCTATCTATCTATCTATCTATCTATCTATCTATCTGACTTATCTTGCCTAGAGGTGACTCTAGGTTGTTTACAAACATGAAAAACCAATAAAATATTGAAGCAATAAATACTCATAACAATAGCAATAAATTACAATTAATTTATTGGGGAGGAATTACATGACCTAATATTTGTTTTATTTTTGGCTAAATGTTTTATGTGACCCCTTCGTCTCTGGTGATTTGTAAATCATAGTTCATGTCTAATGTGTTATATTAATTTAGCCAATTGTGGACTAATGAAAAATGATGGTTTGGTGATCTCCACTTAATGTTGTGCTTGAGGCTGGCTACCAGCCCTACAGAATCCTCTCTCTCTCTCTCACCATACAGTATATATTCTGGAATACTTCTCACTGTATTCAATGTAGGTGGTCAGGTGTGCATCTAGAATGGGATCCAGGGCATCCCTTTCAGAGAGAGATTATTATTTATTTATCCCACCTTTAATTTAATAAATGGCTCAAGGCAGTGAACATACCTAATACTCCTTCCTCCTCCTCTTTTCCCCATAACAACAATCCTGTGAAGTGAGTTGGGCTGAGTGACAGGGAGATAGTACCACCCATTCAACAAGGGCTGCCCTCCCTCCCTCCCTAGGATCCCAAAGGGCAGCCATTACCCATACTTTGTTTCCTTTCAGCAAACCAGGTGGATTTGTGCCTGGGATGCTTTAGGCAGGTGCCCAGGGGAAGACCTGCGCTTCTGGGTCAATCTCGCTCAGATGTGGCTGCTGGATCCCAGAGGGTTCAGCAGCCATGCCTGATGCTGCATTTCCATCTGAATAAGGCATTATTCCACTCAGTTGGCTAGAGCTGTTTGGGATTGTTCTGTGACCCTGCCACTCACAGCCCGCTGTTTAGAAACAGAAAACCCAGACGCTTAATTCTGTGCACAATGGGGGAAGGAGATTAGGCAGCTCAAACACAAACAGATGAGCCCAGATTCTCCTTTTAATCAAAGCATCTTTATTTCACTTAATTGTGTTGTATGTGTTTATTCAGCTGCACACACAACCCCTCCCTCCTCGCGTGAGCAATCAGGGAGTTTTGCAGCCAGTTTGCCTCTGACACCTGCTGGACTAGATGTAGCTGCAGGCTTCCTCTCTATTTACTGCAGTTGCCCTTCAGCCTCTCTTGGCAGGCACCACATTAGACAACACAGGGCATTTGGGACTTTCATCTTGCCTATGCTTTCTCCCTTAGTGTATCTCTCCCCCGCCATACACAACTTTAACCGATCTCCCTGTCCGTTCTCCTCTAGGCTAGCATCAGCAGGGCCAATTTGCACCCTGCTAGTACCTGCCTAAGCTACAGACCAGGGCAGAACCCAGACTGATTTAGCAAACATATCACCATATTATTAATTAATGAATTAAATGTATATGCCTCCCACCTCACCAATAAGGCAATTCTTTATATGTCTCATTATATGTACAGGGAAGAGCTGGGCCAGTTTGAAAGTTTATTTCTGCATGTACCAGTTGTACATCTACTAATTTCATTTTTAAATACATCGGCCATGTATATTCCAAGAGCGTGGAACATCCACCTTATGCTAATGGACTAAAATAAAGGCAATTACAACGAAATTTGCAGAGCAAAAAATATTTTCTCTCCAATTCATTAACTAACATCTACACAAATAACAGCATTTTAAACCCAGCACGAAGATGGTTTTTTTTTTTTTTTTTAAAAAGTTAAAGCTGATTAACTTCATTCGGTTTCAGTTTATTATTCATTAAAGTTCAACAAACTCTCCTTGTTAAAAATGCTGCCCTTGGAACTACATTGTAACCATAGTTACTGTCAGTTAAGTTTTGTGCAGGCATGTGTTTGAATGTATGTGGGGGGCAAGAGCTTCATGTCTCTAGATTACAATAATCTAGAGGGGGTAGAAGGACTGAAATTTGCCGACCACAATTAACATGCATCGTAGGGCCTTTTCCTACTACTAACTTAAGCTTCTATCTACTCATTTTTGGGTCAGCACAAAAGGAGGCTGGTATAAAATTGGCTCTTTCCATAGCCAATACCCATCTGATCATTTCTGTATGTGTTCCAGTGCTCTGCTAAATGGTGTCTTGATCCATGAGCACTCTACCTAATATGAGTGAAATATGTCAACCCCTCTCAGCACAACATCTACCGGTAGAGAAAGCCATGATTCAACAGGATTGCAGCAAGAATGTGGAGGATATGATTCCAGGATTTTGTCTGAGAATCTCTAAATTAGAAATTTAACAAAAGATACCAGGCCAGAAATAGCCCCAGAGATGAGAAAGGCAGCTCTTGCCATGACTGCAACTAGCTAGGCCCCTTACAGTAAGATAATTTGCTCTTACCTCAGGGTAAAGAGAAAGGCAGGTGAGGGAAACTGATAGATGTAAGGAACTGAACAATAAGTAACAAAAATGTAGTTCAACATCCCTCATTTCAGAATAATTTCAAAACAGTGCCTCCAATCCTTAACCCTCATGGGTATCCCTTTGTTGATAGTTCTTAGACTGTTAGATGTCCAAGAAGATCAAAATGGAGACAGTTCCCCCTCATCCAAGTCCATAATAATGTTGTCCTCACATGAGGACCAATACAATTTGGTCTTATATCCAAGACTGAAGTCTGTCTTCAAGGAGCCTGGAAAATCCATTTCATTCAAGATCCTGCGGACTGAGTCCCATCATTTCTCCATATCATTCCCTTAAAATGGGAATCTGATATTTAGCTAGGACTAAGACAGAAGAGTGTGGACCATCCCCCTTTTCAAGGCAACATTAATCCCTTCCCAAATCAAAGCCACCACACCCTTCTGAGTGCATAAAGACTCTGTATAAGTAGAATTAATAAATAAAATAAACCAGACTCTGTATAAGTAGACTCTGTATAAGTAGAATTAATAAATAAAACTCTGTACCAGACTCTGTATAAGTAGAATTAATAAATACAATAAAATCAATGTTAATGATTTTATCCACAAAAGAACTTGCAAACATTATAATGACCCAGCATAGGATCATTGCTGTTACCACCACACCACCACCAAGAAAGAAGTAGGCCATTTATTCTAACACCTATCCTGTTTAACAAAGTCCCTACAGATAATAAGAATAAACATAAGACCCAACAAGTCACACAGATAATAAGAATAAGCATGTTTTCCCATCCTTATTGCCATGGTATTGTCCTGAAGATGGGTATGCAATCAGTATCAGCCAAACTCAGTGTTTTCCTCCACTCTGCTTTAGATGGTTCTTCACTCATTTTAAGTGATACTTCATTCACTCAAGAACCTTCCTGGGGTATGCAAGGGAGAAAAAGCTCTTGGGGTACAATCTGATCCAATATCTGAACCATCTTTGTATTCCAGAATTCAGTGAGATATGTGGCTAGGCAAGTGGCCACTCTGACATACCTGCAGAGATTAACTATACCAGTGATGGCGAACCTTTTAGAGACCGAGTGCCCAAACTGCAACCCAAAATCCACTTATGCATCCTCGGGTGCCGGGTGGGTGTGGCCAATTGGGTGGGTGTGGCTATGGTGGTAACAGCAGACTGGGTGGGACTAAAAAGTTCAATCAATCAATTCCAATTTTGCAAGATCTATTTTTTCCCCACGAGAAGTTGAAATTGACTGATTGATTGAACCTTTTTTTTTTTCACATGGTGGCGGAGGCCTAAAGCGAAAAGGTTTTATAAAACCCAGCTGAAGGCCTAGGACTGGGGCAACGGCGTGCGTGCCCACAGAGAGGGCTCTGAGTGCCGCCTCTGGCACCCGTGCCATAGGTTCGCCACCATTGAACTATACCAATAAAGTACCCACAAATCAGAAAATAAAAAAAAACAAATTTGGCATTAGAAATAATTTGAGGTGTGTGTGTGTGTGTGTGTGATATGATATGTATGAAAGAAAATAAAGTGCTGAGGAAAAAAGTGAACACGATGAAAGAAATGGCTATATAACTTTCTCCCAAAAAGTTTTCTCCAAGTTAATGGTTGACCAGGTGTTACAGGCTATACATAATTTTAAGTTATTAAGGGACAATATTGATGCTAGGGAGAAAATACTATTTTAAAATGACAATTTAAGGGTGCTTAAATTGTAGGATGAGATAAAGTCAGGTGACCAAGGGAAAAACTGTTGTTGCCAGGCATGGTTGTGTAATGTAATGGTAAACTGAAAATCCAGCTCAACAAATACATAGTTATACATGTAAGTAAAATATAGATTCTTAAAGAGCTTTTGCTAAATAGGAATAAGACCATTGGATATGTGCAAAATCAATCTCACTCCTCTTTTTCAGGCTTTCAGATCAGTATCTGGACAAGGCAAAGACAAGCCAAGTTCACAACTGGTCCCTGTAGTGAAGGGTAAGGAAACAAATTTCTGAGGCTCAAATACCAGAGTGACCAATCAAAACACAACTGCCAAACTAAATGGTAGGCAGAGGCTACAAACCTGGGAAACTGATATTCTGAGTAATCAATCAGGAACAGGAAGATATCCTTCTCTGTCAAAAGAGCTTCTAAAAGGAGAGACGGCCAAGTCCATTTTGTCCTTGTACTTTTTGCCATCCGTTACAAAGGAGATGGCATCTCTTTCCAGTCTGGCTCCCACCAGGTTAGAAATTCACCCCAACTTGGAGAAGGGTTGGTGAAATTTATCTGAGCCGTTTGCTTCTTTGTGTTCTTAGTTCTCTTTTGTTCTACGTGAATTGTCTGCGTATCGGTCCCTGTGTATTCATGCCTGGAAGATAACTGTGAGTAAAGCCTACAGGACCCATGAGATTTTCCTTTTCTGTCCTTTCTTCAGTTCTCAATTAGTATTAAGCCAGGGAAAGCAAACCCTCTAGACAGTGGAGCTGCTCAATAGGCAAAAAGTATTAATTGCATAGAATGTGCCCTAAATGGCTCTTTCACTCTCTGATGGGTATTAACAAAACACAGAGAGTTTAGAATTGTTGTGCTGAACAAGTTACCCTTCCAGTTCAAGAGATTCCAAGATTACAGTCACATTTAAAAGAGTAGTTTTTACTGATGTTAACTTAACCATTGATCTCCCAGGGAGGACCTGATATTTTGAAAGTGGGATGCTCAGGCCAGGTGCCTTTGCTATGGAATCCTTGGATGACTCCAACATTCCATACATTAATGGAGTAGAATACTATAGGATGATCACACCAAGCACACAGGATCCCCATGATCCCTTGCTTTCAACTACTTGAAAGACAAAATTATCCATATAACAGATGCAGAATCTGTAATGGTCATTCATTATGCCTCATATGTCCCACTCACCCTAGAATCAGTGATTTCTTCCTCCCAATGATGGGATTTGGGTTGATTTCTAGCTCCTTAAACTACACAATAAATTGAACCTTCATATTGACTGGGAATGTAGCCGACCATGCATCTTGACTACTCTTCTGGGGTATCAGGGAAGAGGTTCAAATTGACTGTTACTAGTAGAAGTGCAGAGATCATTTTTCCTTGTAAACTATGATGGCGACAGCTAAGCCAGTGTTTCTCAGTCTTGGCAACTTTAAAATGTGTTTACTCCCAAGAATTCCCTAACCAGCATGGAGATTGTCCACATATCTTAAAGCTGCCAAGGTTGAAAAATACTGAGCTAGACAGACTCTGCTCCCTAAGATTGCTGGAGGAATAATGAGGAAAGGGCTCAAGAATGTCAATCCATTATATCTCTAAATGAGAGTGTGCATATATCACTGTGCAGTATCTGTTGAGGACTGACATGTGTATGAGTTGTTATTGTCTCATTCTCCCTATCCTTTAGTTTTCATACCTTAAAGGTAAGATTTATTTTATTTATCTGATAAAAAGCCAAAACCCTTTCAGAAGAGCAGTTTCTTTTTCTGGCACATCTTCAGGCTGTAGACATCATCTTCAGACAGTTATGTACTTGTTAAAAACATAGTCAAGAACAAAGAGGTAACAATTGTAATGTTAATGGGGCTATTAAATTATGAGTCTCCTGCAAGCCTGCTACCGGTAATGTGTATTGGATTTGAATATAACTAAGCTGCCCACACAAAATGTTATAGATGATTAGAAACAAATTGTTTGGGTTTTGCAACAATTTAGCCATTGATTACCCATTAAGTAAAGCATCTATGAATGATTTATACAAACTTTCTCAATTATTTAGAAGGGGAATCTCATGGAATTAAATAGCAGTGCTGTGTTACAGATCTAGACCACTGGTTTAAAATACACTGTCTCTAGAAGACTATTGAACTTGTTGGAATATGTGTTGATCCACGGCCATCATTTAATCCTGAAAACCATCTGTCATGATAAGCCTATGGCTTGATTTAACTGATACACTGCTTAAATCAGCTATAAGAATGGAATATGATTGGAATGAAATAAAGGTCTAAATAGAATAAATATGTCAAGTAAGGGAGATGTAAATCACATATGATTCATTTATTCTGTGATATTTCTTACTCCTGTGTCAAACTATTTCAGGGTGAGATAAAGTAAATAAAACAACTCAGCACCCAGCCATAAGGAAACATATCCTTAGGCAAAGTAATAGTCCTCATATATTCTAACTATACTGTGCAAAAAAGCAGGATGAGGTTCTATGGGATGGAGAATAAGGCATGGGAAGAAACTCTTTCTAGGGCTCTTCAAATATTTATCCACCACCAGATGCTTTGAAAATTGTCCTCTTTAGTTTTCTCATCTAAGAAGAATATAGCTGAATGTATATTCCAGAGAAAAATGTCCCATAAATTAGTAGTAATTGGCATGGTTACTGTTTATTAAATTAATACCTTTTCCGGTAATAGAATGCTGAAAGCTATGTGCAGAAAAATGTAAACATATGAAAACTGTCTAAAGCATAAATATAAAATATGTACATATAAAGATTATTAAGGAGAATCAAATAGGCTAAAACTAGTAAGCGCAGCAAAGCCCTTTATCAGCTGAAATATTTCCAAATAGCAGTGAAAGGGATAGAAAGTTAATGCTTATTTCCCGTGTGGTGGTCAACTGAAAGAACGCTAATTATGTGGTTAGAATGATTTCTTCTCAGTTTTAACTACTAGAAAAGCAGAAATACAGAACAAAGTCTTTCAGATGTCTGTGAATAGAAATATATACAAAGACGGTTCCCTCCCCCATCATTTACATGCCCTATATGTACATCTACATTTGTACACACTTTGAACATTTCTCATGGGCAATTCTCAATGTTTTTTTTATTGCTTTCCAGAAAAATGGAACATTAAGACATGTTCTCATAGTGTTTGCGCAGATAGCAGAGCAAAAACAGGCATATAGAAAAAGGGGAGCTTTCCCCCATAATAAGACAAATGTTGAATTGCAAAATACATAAATAAGTTATATTTATGTATGTTCTTACATAAATACACAAATGTGTACATACACACATAGAGCTCCTCTAGTTTTTTCCTTCATCAAGTATTGAAAATGAATGGACTAGGCGCAGTGTTTCTCAACCTTGACAGTGATTGGCCTCATTCAAGACAATAACAAATCGGCATACAGACGGGAGGTTGAACATGGTATGGTCGGAACAATCTTGAACTGAACACACTCAAAACTGTAGAAATGACAGTAGACTTTAGGAGAAACCCTACTGTTCTAAACCTCTTACAATACTAGACAACACAGTATCAACAATAGAGACCTTCAAGTTTCTGGGTTCTATAATATCTCAAGATTTAAAATGGACACCTAACATCAAAAATAACATCAAAAAAGCACAACAAAGAATGTTCTTCCTGCGCCAACTCAGAAAGCTCAGACTGCCCAAGGAGCTGCTGATACAGTTCTACAAAGGAATTACTGAGTCTGTCATTTGCACCTCTATAACTGTCTGGTTTAGATCTGCAACCAAACAAGACAGACACAGACTTCAACGAATAGTTAGAACTGCAGAAAAAATAATTGGTACCAGCCTGCCTTCCATTGAGGACCTGTATACTGCACGAGTAAAAAAGAGAACTATGAAAATATCTTCAGACCCCTCACATCCTGGACATAAACTATTTCAACTTCTTCCCTCAAGACGAAGCTACAGGGCATTGCACACCAGAGCAATTAGACAAAAGGACAGTTTTTTCCTCCATGCCGTCACTCTGCTTAACAATTAATTCCTACAACACTGTCAAAATACTAGTAAAGCTGTATTACTATTATTCTCCTCATCTTTCCTATTACCTATCCTTATCTTCTTATGACTATAACTTTGTTACTTATATCTTACAATTTATATTGGGGTTTTTTGTACCCTAGTATGATTTATGTTGTTTACTTAGCTAGTAGTCTATGACCAGTGCTTTTTTTCTTAAAAAAAAAAAAAAAAAAAGGTGCTGGAACTCACACATGTCATACAACCTGCCTTGCCTACCCTACAAGGTTCCATCCCAAAAAGGTGCCGGAACTCCGTTCTGGGCGTTCTATGAGAAAAAAAGCCCTGGCTATGACTATCACTAAGTGTTGCATCTTATGATTTATGATGAAGTGTTGTATTTCATGATTTATGATTAATTATTTTCATGTTGTATATGATTATGATCATCACTATTACTTGTATGTACACTGAGAGCTTATGCACCGGAGACAAATTCCTTGTGTGTCCAACTATGCTTGGCCAATAAAAGAATTCTATTCTATTCTATTCTATTCTATTCTATTCTATTCTATTCTATTCTATTCCATCTAGTTCAGGACTGTGCAGGCCAATACTGTCAACTCCCAGAATTACCCAGCCAGCATTCTGAGAGTTAAAATCCACACTTCTTAAAGTTTCTGAAATTAAGAAACACTGCTCTATAGCACACATTTCAGCACAGGGTCATATTACATGTGTAATTCTAGTTATATATGAATAATAACACAATTTGTCTTAAACAGTACCAGAGGGGTAAAATAACACAATATTTCATGGTTTTCAAATATGATTAAGAATGACAAACAATAAGAGCATAATAGGTATGTTTACATGATTACTTTTCCAGCTACCATGGGATGTTCCATTTATAAAGTTTGTTGTTTATTTGTGATGTTTTTAATCCACTCAACATTGCCTTGAGTCATTTTTATTATGTGGAATATGTTAATGGCATTAACCTTAAATTTAATGGAATATATTATTATCTATTCAAAATCCAATTGTTGCTGTGCTCTAACATTTCCTTCAAACAGACAATTCAAAGTATTTGGGTTTAAGTATATCTATTATTCTGAAAGAGTTAAATAGAGGGGATATTAATGGCATCTGTCACATTTTTTTTTTACACAAGCCATACTGGATATTTTTCTTTTCAGTGGGAGGGAAAAGTAAAGAGGAATAGCAGTTGTTTAGTATCTCTTGAATCAGCCCCATTGACAGTGTAATGAAAAGAGCTCAATTTATATTGCATTAAGGGTTGCCAGCAAAAACTATCACTGTGGTTGGCCACAAGCAAATCATCCAGGTTCATAGTATAAAACTGTTTAAGTGATTAAGAAGCATCACTTCAGGAGAATAATAAACCAAGGCCAATCTAAGGGCTGGGGCTGCAGTTTGCAGCCAGCCATTCAGGCCAGCCATTTTAAAATCTTATTTTATTACAACGTGCTACTTAGAAAATGTGGACTTAGAGTGAATTTTATGTTTTAAATTCTTGCCCTGGCCCGGTCAGACCAACACATTTGGGAATCTCTGTCAGCTCGCTTGATGTCTGAGGTCAAAATAAATGACAAACTGTTTCAGAAATTCTCATCAGAAAAAAACAGAGATTAAGGCAAAGAGGACTTTTCAACCAGACTGAGGTGACAGATGGTTAAAAGTTGTGTCAGGAGGAGGTAAAGACTGAGGAAAGCTAACAGAGAGGAAAATGAAACTTTGATGGGGAATTAGTTGTGGTGGAAGTGAAGGCACCTGCCACCCATGGTGCCATGAATAGAGAGTGGCACTTCTGAGCTGAAACAGAATTTAAAGAAAGCTAATAAGTGTGTCATACAAAATGGAAGTGGTAATAAATCTTCCAGGTGAACACTCAGTGAGATAGGAAGCATTTAACTGCAATGCTATCTAGGACTAGGGCTTTTCATGCTGCTCAGTAAATTTTGTTCTTCAAATAGCAAGTCTAGGCAAATAAAGAGAAGTAAACATTTCGAATCTGACTATTCAGGAAGATGCCTGGCCCTAGCAAAGGCAGGAAAATCACTGTTACTATATTAAAATACACTATTTACTTGAGTGGGATAAGGAGTAAGGTGTCTATGATGTGCCTTTTTCCTGGAGAAGATAATATCCCAATATGTTGTATTGTGCTAAGTTATTTGGGAAGATTTTTTCACAATGTGAGACCAAATCACTATCTCACTGGAAGTGGAAAACACAATTTACTAAGCAGAAGGTATTTCCTATTGTCAACTCCTTGGCAGAAAAAAAATAATAAAGGAAGAAACAATTACAAAGTAAACCTCTGCCTTTTCTGAGTATTTCAGAACCACAGATCAACAGGAAGCTTCAAAGGTGATACAGAAGAGAGAAATAAGGATTCTGGTTTTTCTTGTGGTCCACATAATTTTACTTGTAATGTCAAAGCCATAACAACAACAACAACAACAACAACAACACCTTTATTGTCACTTTGAATGTACACCAATCGGCATACATCAAAATGAAATTTCGTTGCATACAGCTCTCAAAGGGTCATCACCTCCGATATACACTCCTTGTTCGTGGCCAGCTCAAGTTTCAGATCGTCCATCTTAGTCTCTAGGGAGCGAACATGGCAAACAGGACAGATGGAAACGGAGCTCCATGTGGATTAGCCCTCAAATTAGCTTGTATTCCTGCACGACAACCTCACCTCCTTTCCTTTTTCTGCTCCTGTCTCTTCCACCTTTTCCTTAAAGAGGCCTTATGTGACAGTTAAGCATTCTTGGATCCATTTATCATCAGAATACACAGGAGATGGCAACTACCTACTCACCATCATGTAATGTGAGTAATGGCTCTTAGGAATTTGATTATAATTTGATATAATCCATACCAATCTAATAAACAGGGATAGAAACATCTCAGAACTGGAGAAAACCTGTGTTATTCTTTTTTATGTTATTGACAGGTATGATAAAACATGCCTCATAATAGCACAATGCAGGCTCTGTCCCTAATGTACTTGTTAACAATGTCACAAGTGCAAAAAGGGTGGAATCTGTGTTGAAACATCATGATGCATCATTCATAATTTGTCCCTGTGAACTCTAATGGTTTCTGATGTATATCTCTGGCAGCAAAACAAATGTGAAACAATGTCTGGGTAGTTGAAAACTCCCACTGCAACCACTGGATAAGTTTTTTTTGTGACTTCCATTATCTGCTTTAATGAAACTTCAGCTACTTTCCTGATTCATTTGATGGTCTGTAGTAGGCTCCTAGCAAGATATCTCTTCTCTTAGCTTGCTTTTTATTTTATATCAGATGCTTTCAACATCTGCATTACCATAAGTCCAGTAGCTCTTTGTATAGATAAGTCATTCCCAATATATAGCGATAAACCAGTTCTCTTTTGTTGCTTGTTCTTCTGAAACATTGAGACTTAACCCATTAAGGCTAATATTCCACTGGTTTATTCCACTACATTTCTGATATCCCTTATTACAGCAGCTCCCAACCTTTTCTATACCCCGCACCCCTAGAACGCTTCTGATATATTCTCACACCACTTACAAAAGCTTGAAATAATGGCAACGAATTATGCATATACACTATAATTTTGAAAACCCAAGTTTTTGCACCCCCTGGAATATCATCTAGCACCCCCAGTTGGGAACCTCTGCCTTGTTACATCATACTTGCCTTTGTGTTTCATTCATCTTATTACCCATATTTTGTGCACCACTGTAGCAACATTCAAAGTAATAGGTTGAATACCCATATTCAGAATCCCTTTTTCTGTCTGAAATGGAATAGGGTTTCCTGCCTGAGCAGGGGGTTGGACTAGATGACCTCCAAGGTCCCTTCCAACTGTATTATTATTATTCCCAATATTTTTTTTGTTTTGTTGATAAACTGGTAATTTTCAAAACTCTTCCCTTTACTGCTATATTCATCTTATTACCCATATTTTGTGCACCACTGTAGCAACATTCAAAGTAATAGGTTGAATACCCATATTCAGAATCCCTTTTTCTGTCTGAAATGGAATAGGGTTTCCTGCCTGAGCAGGGGGTTGGACTAGATGACCTCCAAGGTCCCTTCCAACTGTATTATTATTATTCCCAATATTTTCTTTGTTTTGTTGATAAACTGGTAATTTTCAAAACTCTTCCCTTTACTGCTATATTCATTCCATTACCTGCCAATGTATTACTTGCTAATCGTCTTTGACTCCATCTCCAACCTATTCCTTGTATTCTGATTTAAAACTCTCTTGATAAGGTTAGCCAGATGTTGTCCAAGATGCATTTGCCTCCTTAGTGAGATAAATTCTATTACTGCCAAACAGCCTCTCCAGGAATGTGTTGAAAATTCTAAACCTTTGTCATTTGCATCAGTGTTGCATCTGGGAGTTCCATTTAAAAATTGTCCTTCCTCTTGCTGAATTTTTATTTTTAATAGGAAGTATTGATAAGAACACTTCCTGGAAATCAAGTTCCTCCACCCTTTTCCTCCAAGTCATGAAGCTATTCTTAATATGCTGAGGATCATGACTTGCAAGTGCCATTTGTATTTACATTGGAGTTTGTGATCAGCAAGGTTGTTCTGTCACAACACTGATTTGGGCAGCTGTGAGGCAGCATACATGTCAAGATGAAAGTCATGGACAAAAACTAAAGTCCACCTGTTTGTTTATTAGTTTAATCTGTATAGCTGCCCACCACACATGAAAGTGGTTCTTTATTCACACTTACTACAAGCATGGTTATACTATTCTATGCAGATTAGGATTTTTAATTTAGAGACTATCTTCCAATTCAATGTACTATCTTCTCCCCCCCCCCCATACCTATGTAAGTTTTGGAATTCATTGCTACAAATTGTGGTGCTATTAACTTGAGTAGCTTAAAGAAAGATTTAGACCAATTCTTTAAGGTCATGGATACCAACAACTATTAGCCTTGGTGGCAGTGTGACTGTGTCTGAAAGCCATTTGCTGGGAGACTAGTGGGTTTCCTTGTGCAGTTGGCTTGTCATGGAGAACAGACTGCTGGACAAGATGGGCTACTGACCTGAAGCAGCAGGACAGTTATGGCTACTGCAGCACCCCCACAGTCATGGTAACAAAAAATTGGCTGTTTTAAGATTGGGATACTCACACAGTGGCAACAGATGCTCTCCTCCTCTTTCAGGGCTGCTCTGAAAATGATCGGAAACTGCAACTGATCCAAAATTCAGCAGAATTAGGGGGTAGATTGAGCAGTGTGACATTTAAATTGAGATTGCTGTTTTGGTTACTAACAGGCTTTGGGCCCAATTCATGACTCTGGATTAAAGTCCTATTTGCATTCTTGTATTTGCAGGATTGCCTTTCCTGACCAGCATGAGCCCATCCGGTGCATGGATCCTGAGAAGTTAGGTGGGTGGGATTCTGGAAGCATACCCTTTTTAGTGGTGCCCCCCCCCCAGATCATGGAATACTTTGCAAGGTGAAGGGACTCTCCCCAACTTGCTTACATTTTGCAAACCATAAAAACAATTCTGTTCCAATGGACTTTTGTGGTGGACTTGAATTCCATTTGTAATTGTGATGTATATTATATCTTAATTTTTAATACAAAAGCAGCTTTGAATCATGAGATGTAGGCAGGTATAGAAATGTTGCTATAAATAAATGTTCAATTATCAGTGGGTTCTGGATAAAACAGACTGACTTGAAGCAATGACCAAGAGAAAATATTGACAAGACTGAGAGAAGTAGAGAAAAGGAAAACAACAAAAACGTTAAGATAAGATTAAGTTTATCACTGGGGATAGGGCAAGATATGGCCATTTTCCATGCAATCACTGGAACACAGGCTTGATTCAGTGGTACCAAATTAATTGCTGTGAAACTTTGAGTATGAAAATAAAAATCTGACTGCTATTCACCCTTCAATGGCAGTGTATAGAAAAGCACATATGGTCCTTGAGACTGACATTATATTTAGGATTTTTGTTCTCCAGTCTTTAGGGCCAAATAATCCATTTTCCAAATCCCCCTTCATGCTTTTTTTCTTTAATTCATATACACTGCCAAGGGGCAGAGGAGGTACCTAATTCGACCATAGAGAAAAGAGGTATTTAATACTTTACTGTCCATATTTTTCTCAGTCCAAATGCCCCCTGCCTCATGTGCTCTGGTGAGATAATAGAGAAATGTGTATTTATTCATCATAGAACAAATAACATTTTGGGGTATAGTTTGACCCTGACTCCTGATCAAAATATATGCAGCCTTTCTTGCCTCAGCCTTTCAAGTGTGCAGTCTACTTTCCATCACCATCCCATGTCCAATTATTTTTTTTTCTGAAGGCAGATCTGGCTGATCAAGATACAGGAGACAGGGAAAGCATACTCTTTATTCCTTAGTTCCTCTGTATGGTATGCATCAGCCTGCCCCATATTTGACAATGGTAGCAAAAAATCTGTTACCTTAAACACAGAAAAAGTTTTAATTTGCAGCATAGAGCTGCAGTCAACCAGTTTTGGAGGGATGGGGAAACAGAAACAAGTTGCGAAAAATTTGTATAGCAAGAATGTATAAAAGCAGGTTGCTTAAATGAGAAAACATGTAGCATATTTCAGTTGCAACAGGGACTGTAAACTAAATGTTTCGGGGTTATGTATGACAAACCGGTAGCACAACTTGAGATCTATCCATCAAAGATCAATTGTAGCCCACCAGTTATATGAGAACGACACATGCATACATACTAGAAGAAGTGGCTCTGATAGATTTCAAAATGTGCAGGGCTGGAAAAAAGACCCGCCTATATTCCTGCAACTGTTAAATTATATTGAAACGAGTTCATTCCAGAGAGGTGTTCTCCCTGGCATGTTTTGAAGCAAATGGTGAATGTTAGATAGTCATCTCTGTGATGCTGTACTTGGATTTCCTCCTGTATTAAAAAAAAAAAAGGGGGGGGGGCGATGATGAAGGTCTTCCAGCCCTAGGATTTTATCACTTTCTTTGAAAATCCAGGCTGCTACAGACCAGCCAATTCGAGGCTACCTGGCATGCAGAATAAAGCCAGCTAAAGACGTGCAAAATCGATATTGTCTTCACAGGAACGTCTGCTTCTGAATTAAACAACATTCATTAATCAAAAGAAAGCGGTGGCTGCACACAGCGAGGCAATGCTGCACTTTTCTTGACGAAGTGAGAAGAAGCTCCCCATACTCCAGTCTGATGGGGACTGGCTATAAATAGAATGCAAGATATTAGCTGCAACTGTCCAGAGACTACTGGTGTTGGAATATATATATAAAACCATTATAAAAGGGGGAGAAAAGGCGGGATGAGGAGAAATCTTGCGCCTGGCTGGATGGTGAGACTAACGAGCACAGTTTGAAGAAACAAGGGGGGGGGGACCCACGGGGACATGAAAGGACGGCAATCGAAAGCAACGCTGGGGAAAGCAGGCAAATGTGCTGAAAGACGGACTAGGCCAGGGGTAGGCAACCTCGGCTCTTTTATGACTCATGGACTTCAACTCCCAGAATTCCTGAGCCAGCTATGCTGGCTCAGGAATTCTGGGAGTTGAAGTCCATGAGTCATAAAAGAGCCGAGGTTGCCTACCCCTGGACTAGGCGGAGGCTATCCGCGGCTCCCAGCCAGTCTTGATGCAGGCAACAGCCGAGAGAGGAGACGAGTCTGCGGCGCAGCCTCCCAAGTTTCGCCTCCCGAAAAGCATCTCCCAGCCTGAGTCTGGACTCGCTAATGGAGGCGGCTCGAGGGGAGGAGCCAGGAGAGGGAAGATGCAGCGCAGCGCTGAATATTAAGGGGGGGGGGTGCGCTGGCCCCTTCTTTCGAGACTCCCGGCTCTCCCTCTCAGTCGCGTCTCTCTCGCCCCCTTAGCCGCCATTAAGAGGGCCTGGGAGGGCCGAAGTGCGGCCCGACTGTCGCTTCTTCCTGCGCGGCACCTTCCCGACACACACTTGTCAAGGAAGAGGCAAGTTACCTCAGCCGCCTCCATTCCCGGTTTCTTTCAGGCAACCGGGACGGATGATCTCTCCAATGCATCAGCAGCAGGGAAGAAAACCAGCCTCACTCTTTACTATTTGCCATGGCAGGAGGCGTGGGGAAGCGGAGCAATTGCCTTGTTTTTAATCACCTCAGGCATATTTTTACGCCTCGCTCTGCAGCTCGAGACAGAAATCGAGAAAACGCATGGAAAGGGTTAGGAAGGGCTGGAAGCCATTCTGGGCTTCCAACATTTCCGAAGGAGGAGTGTTCAGAGGTGCGGAGTGAATACCCATCTCCCCCAGATTTAAAATCCAGATTAGAGAATCTTTCCAAGGAAGAAATATACTCTCTTTCTGGGTACAGTTTGTGCTTGGCAAATCCCCAGTTCCTCCTTTACTGTTCATTTTCAGTTCTATAGGTCTATAGTTCCACGTTACATACATTCAATACCATATTGACACATTTACTACATGAAACCAAAGTGGAATAAACGGGACAAGCTCAGAGCCTTTGTGCCAATGTTGCCTCCACCAGTTCAGACTCATTTATCCAATTTCTCCACTGCCACAGTTGAAAGCAGGAAACCTTAGCAACTTTACAATATGTGGATTTCAGCTCTCAGTATTTCCCAGTCTAAATATGAAAAACTATCATTATCATTAGCCTTTATAGCAAACAGAAATGAATTCAGCCACCCATGAAAGGATGGTTCAAAGGAAGCCATAGCAAGACTATTGCTAATTTATATATACGGTATATAAATTTCCTTCCCACCCCTATGAGCGTTATGTGTCTTCCTCAGTCTCAGTCTACTACAAGTGCTTGTCTGAGAATTTAGGGTTCTGCACAGTATCTTAGCTGTCCTAGCATTGCACGCTTCTGGACAGACCTCTGATGTTGTTCCTTGGATCTGTTAGACTACTCTCACAATTTAGGAATCACGGCCCCAAGGACTCCTACCACCATTGGGATCACTTTGGCTTTTACTTTCCACATCCTGTTTTGTTCCTCCTTCAGACCCTGGTACTTCTCCAACTTCTCATACTCCTTCTTCCTGATGTTGCTGATACTTGGCACTGCTACACCTATCACCACTGCTGTCTTCTCATCCTTGTCTACTACCACAATGCCTGATTCATTGGCTAATACATGTCTGTATGTCTGGATCTGGAAGTCCTACACAGGTTCTCTTATTCTGCATGTGGAATCTCCCATTTGGACTTGAGAGGCTTAGTCCATACATTCTGCAGGTGTTCCTGCACACAATGACAGCTACGTGATTGTGCCATTCAGTGAATGCTTGTCAGACCTCTCCCAGTCTGATCCCTTAGGAAAGAAAGACTCTCAACTCCATTTGGTTGAAGTGATAGGTCCTTTTACTAAAAGACGCTGGCTGCAGTAAAGTCAGGCTAGAACTAAATTTCCTGCACTGAAGATGCAGATGGTTTCCACTCATCCCAGTCCTCCCCCCATGACTAATTCGTCTTCAGTCAATGAAGATTCACCTAAGTGTCTTGAGAATGTTGAGATGTTTGGGGTAATCCACATTCCTTCTTAGGGTGCATGGCCTTGAGTGCTGGCACAAACTGGTTCTGAGCTTCTCTGTTCTTCATCAAACTGTCACTTTCCTCCTCCCTATTCCCAGGACATATTGACACAGGTTTATTGCCCATTTGTTCATCCCCCATCCTTTCCCCACTAGTCTTTGATGGTAGGATGCCAGTGAGGCACTAAGCCGAAGATTGCAGACCTGACAATGCTGTTCCTCCCTGCATCGTACATCCTGCCATTATGACTGTCTCTGAGGCCTCTCTGCTAGTCTGCATTTGGGACCTGTCTAATGTGGTAGACCATTGCCTCTATGGATCTTGGTACCTGTTCTCCTACTGCTATGCAGGACCTCAGTGGTGCCTTTTAGTCTATCCCTTTCCAGCCACAGTGTCTTGGTATCAGATTTGGAAACATTGTGAGGAGCTTCTGGATCGACAGCTTCCATGTCCTGCTATGGCCAGCTCAATATATTGGCAAGATATCTGATGACTGGGAGGGCATATGTGTTGATGACATGGATCTTTTTCTTCTCACCTATCTTATTCTTTGGTGGTACTTGGATGTTGCTGTCTTTCTTGCCTCCTTATTATGGTTCCCTACAAACTAGCTGGTTCGTATGTCTGCTATGTGGTCCGCAGGTAGTTCCAGCCCATCAGTCTTAACTATCTTCCCTCTCTTGACTATCATCCAGCCTCACTTCTCCAATCTGAATGACATTTCAATATTTTCACTGTAGATCTGTGATAGCTGGATCAGTGAATCAATGTCTGATTTCCACTTTGTGTACAGCTTGATGTCATCTATGTAGAGGCTATGACTGATGTTACTTCCTCTACTCTTTTTAACTTGTACCCATATCCAATCCTGTAATTATGTGATTAAGGGGAAAAGTAGCATCACCCTAGAATACGCCATATTGATTGGTCAACTGTGTGGACTGTCATGAGTTGACTTCCAGAATTGTCTTCCAGTATGATGCAAATGGATAGCATTGTGGTTAAAGTGCTGTCTTTGATACATGAATCCGGGATTCAAATCATGATTGGTACCTATCTTACCACTGGGGACCTTTTATCTACTTATCTCAAATATGAGAATGACACAAACTAGAAGAGTCATGCTGGCTCAGATGTTATGTGAATTAACATGATCCACATCAGATGTTGAGGAACTGGGACAATCTAATGATAAGTGGGATACTGGAACAAACCATACATGGATGGGATAAGAGACTTTGGAATGTATGTGTGTGTGTATGTCACCTACAAATTTGTACTGTAACCCTATTCAGTCATTCACCTTGTATATAAACTCTACATGTGGGGAGAGGTAGCAGAGATGAGCCTGCAAGCCTTGCACTTTATATATTGCTTTCAAGGAGAAAATTGAATATGGGGTGATAACGGCAAAGAAGACTGGGACTCCATATTCCATGCTCCTCTTCCTTAGATACAATGTTACTTTTGTGTATATATACTATTCCTTTAGCATGAGTTTATTTGTGTTTTTACTGGTTTTTTATTTTTTGTATTTCAATTCTATTTTTATTGTACATATAATTGTTTGCTGTTGACAAGCCCCATGGCAAAACCAGCTTGTAAAATTGGTAAAATTTGTGAAATTACAATCTAATCCAATCACTCAGTGGTGTTGTTTAATGAGTTTTATTAGAAGTTGTAGGGTATCTGTTGTTTCTGGGTGTTCCCAAAATAAATAAAGACTGCTATTCTTCAAACTTTGGCTTGTGTTACTGATGATAGGAGAACATATCCCATCAGCAATACTCTGTGCATTTTCTTGTACCTAATGTATCTAATGTTTTGTTCTGTTGTATTTATTTATAATACTTATTAATAATACTTTATTTATAATACTTATAACCTGTCCCAAGTCAAACAACTGTGAACGATTGTGGGCAGAAAGTGGGAGATGAAACATTTCATTTATCTGAGAAGAGGCAGTCCAGTCCAGATCGGAGGGACACTGGAAGAATGTATTTCAAAGAGATTCTGCCTGAATTAACTCACTATAACTAAGGCTGAGTATTTTATTACAATTTTAAAGAATCTATTTTACCCCATTAAGGATATCTTCTTGAAGATTTTCTTGCTTCCTTGGTTTTGCCAGCTACATGGGACTTGAGAACAGGAAACACAAAATAAAAATAGAATTGAAAAAAACCCCCAGTAAAAACAGCAATAAACTCATCTTTGTTGTGATGGCATCAACTCTGATTTGGGCCATTGGCACATTAGAATAATATTGATTTAATATGACCAAGAGAGGCATACTCCCCCATTAAGGCCTTAAAAAAGGTCATTCAACAGAGTAACCAATGACATTTTTGTCCATGGCCAGGTCTGAATCCTGACTGGAATGAAGAAAGATCTTACCAGCACACAGTAATCTGCTGCAATTGCTGTAGGCATCTTTCAAATCACTTTATTTACCTTAGTTTCTCAGCTAAGGAGCCACTTGGGGCTAGTATTTCAGCATTTCGGCTACTTTCATGTTCCATTGATTGACTGCACATGAGATGAAACTGCCCATCAAATTATCAGGAATTGCTTTCTGGAAACCCACTGGACCTATTAGGCACCAAGGCAGACCACTCTAATACACTAAATCTACTGCACTTGTGAGGCTTCTGATCCATAATTTGATGAAATGATCTGACCACAGGAAAGGTCGGATATTAATTGAAACATCTTCCAATTATGTTCCATCTGCAGCAATGTAAAATTCAAACCAAGCATCTATCCTTCCATGTGTTGCAGGGGTAACAATTATTTAAGCAAGCTACACAAAATATGAAGGTTGAAGTCATTCAAAATGAAAAACTTTGAGAAATTCAACATCAGCCTCAAGTTAAGATCAAGAAGAGATGGGTAGCTAGACTAGCACAAGTTCTCATTGCAGATAAGTTCCATGCACAATTACTAGCAACCAGTAATTCTCTCTCACTATGAGAATCTGACATACAATTATAGCTACCCCTCCTTTCAAGCCTTGGAATCATGCAAGATTGGAAATCCAGCTATGTGGATTTCTACCTGTGTTTGCTCAAGCAAGTCTTAGTAATACATATCAAGTCTGCACATTTACCATGTCGTCATATATGGACTTGCACCTCTTATAAATAAATCTGACACTTATAAGCAGTAGCTGGAGACCAAGGCACCCAACAGTTCAGCTATTTAGACCCAGATCAGGACAATTGGCTAAGAAGAAGTAAACTATACCAATATATGACATCTCCTTCTCATGAGATGGCCTATCTAATGCCCCTAGCATATTCAACCTCTGCCCATAATGATTCCAATTTCAGGTCCCACAACTTTACCTCCAGAGCCCCTCATTTTCAACCCAAGAGCAGAATGACTGAATATGGCTATTCATTGCTTTCATATATTTTATTGATAACCATGTATCAAACATTCTGATAGTCACAAAATAATTAGGTGATTCAGATTGTGCCATCCATATGACTTTGTGCTACATAGCTTCTGTCTCTTCACCCAGCTATATCATGCAATTGTTTTTGGCCTTGTACTGTAACTCCAAAATAGAAAATAGAAGTTCTATGATACTGTACCACCATAAAGCTCTTTGCAAACTTTGTGACAGTAGAATTACACATAAAGTTAGAACTTGCTGGGACTTTACTTACTGTGTTTCCATCAGTTTATATTTATGTGCTAGTGTGGTGAGTCATAGCAACATTTTTGCACATTACCCCAAAGTCTATTTTAGTTACATGGTGGTCGAATGGCACATCAGATTTATAGGGCTCCAGGTAGCTACTAGCTTTGATACTTTATTCCCAGCACTCCTGTGATGTTATTTTAGCTGTTGTTCATTCAGTTTGAGGATCTTTGATTCTTTGCCTTGCTGGGTGGGAGAGTTGTTTAGTTCAGGTACCAATGATATATGAGGGAGTTGTATTTTTAGTCAGATCTTTCTTACATGTAGATCAATGAGCATACTTCCATTAAATTGCCACCAGAAATCAAAAGTATGGTTTTATATATTGAATGGTAAGCAAATTGCCTCTGAATTTTGTTCTGTAGTCACTCGCTGATACATCAATCATTCACTTGCAAAACAGCAAACAATATATAGAGTAGGAATGCTGTGTGCCGGTGAGAGTTGCTGTGAATTTTCTTTGCAATTTAATATTATTATGAGACTGAAGATGATTAAGAACTGCCTAAATTAATCCATCAGAAGATGAAAGCCTCTTTATGAAAGGTTATGGAGTATAATCTACATGCTATGCCAACTCAGGTTGGGAGTGTTTTTCAACTTCCTTAAGAAAGAGTAACTGGTCCAAATTTACCCAGCCAGCTTCTATGCCTAAGAGAGGACTAGAACTTGTATCTCCTGCTCCTGTTCCAGGACCTTAATCTCCTTACTGCAGTAGATCTCAATTATAAAAATAATCAATATATTATTATTGTATGAGTATACCTCTAACTAGAAAGATAAAATATTTGTTCTAAGAACTTAACTTGTAGAAGGTGCCCAGAAAAAATCTTTTGTGTTTACTCCAGCATTACCACTATAGAGAATGACATGATAATGGCAAGATAAACATAAAAGATGGAAAAATGATAATCAAAATGCCAGCTTCAGCAAAGGACAAAACCTGCTTCTTCAAGAAAGCTTATCTTAGATCAAAAGTAGAATCAAAATCCATTCACTCCATTTAAAAAAAACAACAACAACAACCTCACATCCAACAAGATCACAGGATAATGTACATGGATTAAAATGGAAAGCAGTGACATCAGATTAAGGACAATGTTGTTATTTTTGATGATCTCTTTTTCCAACTGCAACACATTTGCAAGGCACCTGTTGGGAGGGGCTCTTACACAGTCTACACCACTGATTCAAGGTGAAGTCAAATTGGATCCACTGGTATGACCACTTGTATGTTTCTTGTGTAATTATATTCTGGACAGGATCCACATGGCATAGAAGCAGTTCATTAACATTCAAAACTTTTCCATTCCTGTTACAGTGTAGAAAATATAATAAAATAATGATATATGCTGCTTAAGCGCACATGTGTAAGGGATACCAAAAGTACTGTAGTAAAAGGAAATAAATCTCTAGTATAAACATTATGATAAGAAGTGAAATAGTTTTGAATCAATCCTATGTATAGCTCTGCAAATTTTGTCTTTGGTCTTCCTACTGCATCCTTTTGAACTCATAGTTAGAACGGGAATTTGGTTATCTCTAGTTATATCATGCTCTCTGGGCATAGTTTGGGATATGTATATAGAGCAGTCAAACATGAAAAAGACTCTGTACGACTATCAAATCTTTGGGGATCTCAGCTTTCAGGGAGAAAAGCAGAATGGCTTAGAAATGCTTGCGGTTTGCAAATGAAATATAGTAGTAAATGGATTTTGCCTGGAAAGTGGTTTTCTCTCCCACTCCAGCTTACTACAGTTGGTTTCTGATTCATTAATAAAGGAACAATAGAAGTGAATAAAATCCTTTATAAATCAGACAAGAGGTGCATAATTAGCTCGGGTCCTGCTTAGTCTGATGGCAAAGAAGTGCACTTCAGATTTGGTCTCTCTTTCTGAAACCCTGACACACTCATGTTCTCAGAGGGAACTAACACAGACTATTTAAAAATGAAGCTCTGTATGCATGCGAGTATCTATCTATATACAATGTTCTCTACAGTTTTCTCCCACTATTTGTATCTATATATATGGAAGGCTGAAGTTGCATTCATGGTTTCCCTTGCATTAAAAATTCCAGGTGCTTCTAAAGCAGGCAGCACAGGAAAGTAAAACAGAAAACCTTTGAAAAATAAATTGCCTATGTGACTCACATTAGTCCTCCTCTCCACCATAGCTCGGATCCCCAACTGATGTAAATTTGTGTGGGCTCGGTCATGCTAATCGCCCTGTTGTGATTTGCACTAGTTAAGGAGCCAGCCATATCAGTGGTCTTTTTCTCTTTTCTTCCAATTAATGTCACTCTTCGTCCTTCTTTTGTGCAAAATGGTTCCATAGCATCTCAGGAACACAGGAGAGAAAAAACTAATGGGCCAGAATGCTTACTGGAACATGTTGGTTTTGTTGCGGTGAAAGTCAGTGGAATTGTGTCAGTTTGTACCATCTCAGGATGTGGCTCTGCCACTCTAATTGGAACTACTATCCAAATTAAAATCTTCCTGAAACTTCACAGCTGTGTTTACAGTTTTTCTGAGCTGGGCTTGGACCGTTCTGCACTGCCTGGACAGCTGCAGTTAGTGTCTATGAGGAAGACGGGTGGTAATAATGCTAGGTGGAAGAAATGTCTGTGGGGCAATTTAGCACTCAGACATTCATGAAGTTGTTTGTCTATCTGCATTAGCTTGTTATTTTTTTCTTTCAAATAGAAAGGTCTCACTTGTACCCTCCCATTTGCTTCTTTGTCTGAAGTTATCCAGCCTTTTCTCCAGACCAAAAGTAAAAGATACTAAGGTGCCCTTCAATATACTCTTATTGATATTAAAACAAGACTGTTAATACTTAGTTAACATTGCCAGACTGCACAGTATGTTAAGTCCTAATAATTCTAAATGCCTCTTCACGATAAATTCCTAAATGAAACAATTTTTTGATGATATCCACCAATAGGAGAAGCGTAACTCTTTCTAATATGTTCAAGGAGAAATACTAAAGAACTTTAGCCAGGAACAGCACAATTGTTGCCTAGATGGTTTAGTATTTTGATAGAGTGACAATGGAGAATATGATGTCTAGATCAAGCCTATGGGCGTCTCTGGGCAACCTTGGGGGGGATGATGACACATCTGCAATGACATATACATGCAGTGCTACAACCGATCAAGCTGTTTTCATCACAACTATTTGTTTTTCTTCCAAAATTTAAATTATATATAATATTATACTGTCCATACCCACTCTGCAATTTTCCTCTGTAAATTGGAGAAGGCAGTGATGGAGTTGGAAGGATCCTGTGTCCCTTTCCCCTTCCTCCTCCTCCTCCTCCTCTGCTCTTCCTCCTCCTTTGACATCTTCATGTCGTTTTCTTGCCAGCAGTAACAGATATATCTTTTAACTTCAAGAGGGAAGAAGTGGACACTGATTTACAGAAGACCAATTAAAAAAGAAACAAGATGTCTTTCCCCCCTTTCACACAAAATGTCTATAAGAGTTTTCTAGTCAGCAATAAACGTAGATACTGTATTTTTGCTGATAAAAAAAATTAATTTAGCCTTCTTGGCATATTCTGTCATTTTCACCAATCATTCCTCCATTGTGGGTAACGTTGAATCTTTCCATATTTGTGAATACAATAATCTTGCTGCAGTTAAATACAAAAACAAAGTTCAATGACTTTATGTCCAGCTGTTTGTCCATCAATCCCAAAAGAAAGACTTCTGGTTTCAATTGTACATTAAGCTTTAACATTCTTTGAATCAGTGTATATATTTGAATCCAGAATTTTCTGGCTTTTTGTATGTTCACCAAAGATGATAAAATGTTCTTTCTTGTGATTTCCAACATAAACTTGAAGGGCATATTAGACAATATTAGATCTGATGACATCTATCAATGGTATATCATCTTATAAAAATTAAAAATAATCTTATGTTAAGGTTATAATAGAGACTATATTTCAGTCCATTCAGCCACATATTTTCCCATTGTTCCATCTGTATATTATAATCAAAACGTTGAGCCATCTTTATCATAAATTCTTTCACTTGTTCTTCTGTTTTAAATTTTAGTGAAATACATTTTAGCAATTACAGGTTCATCATTTATACACAATTCTATTTCAGATTCATTCTTAGAATGTTCAAAACCATAAATTCTTTTGTTTATTTTAAATCTTTCTAATAATTATAAATAAGACAAACACTGATACCTTTATCCCCCTTGCCACCAGTTCTTGACTTGATTTTATTTTACATTCTCCCTGACAAAATTTACTCACTGCAGTTTACTTATTGTTTCAGGTTTTTAAAATGCTTCTTATGCTGAGAGGTGTTTTCAGGTAGAACCTGGATTTGTATCTATTCCATATTCTCTATATGGCACATCTACAGTACCTTAATGAGTTTTAAAATCCACACTGACCTTAGTTTTGCTGTATCACAAATATCTATGCCAGCTAAATCTAAAGTCTTGTTCTTCTAACTCCAAAGTCTTTCTCAGCACCAGTCTTTTATCCAAACCAATCAGCAAGCTGCAAAATACAATCGCAAATCAGGTAAACCCAATCCTCTTTCCTTTCAATCTTGTAGTACCTTATATTTAACTTGTGTTTTTCCCCCATCACAAATTTAGATATATCCTTCTGCTACTGTTTAAATGGTACAGTGACTGTCAAAACAAGTATTGTCTGAAAGAAAAACATCATTCTGGATAAGATATTAATTTTTATCACAGAAATTCTCCTGAGCAATGACAGTTGTAGTTTCTTTCATCTTAACATGTCTTTTTAAACTTCATTGCATATCTTAACATAATTATTTTGAAATAATATACAATTCATATACATCATAACAATACCCAAATATTTTACCTACTTCTCAATATTAAAACCATTTTATTTAGCAATTCTGTTTGATAGCAATAGCACTTTTTTCATCTTTTGTCATCTTTGCCTTCTGTTTATGAATCTTAAAAATTTGCTAATAAATCAAATTCTTTTAATTTGTCCATTAATATTTCAATTCCTTTAAAGATGAGAACATCAAATCATCTGCAAAAACTCTTAATTTTTATGCATCTTTTTAACCTTTTAATTAATTTAATTATGGAAATAAACAATTGTTTTAGAAATGGGTGAAGAGAGTTAAATAAGCAGAATCAATGGAATTAAACAGTAAAGTGATGAAATGATTTATATGAGACTAAAATGAGGAAATGGCAAGAATAATTCTTTAGAGATTTGTAAAGGAATGCTACTGCTGTGTTAAATAGATAAATTGAAACAAATACTACAGAAGTCTGTATTCAAAGAAAATAATGGCAATGATTTAAGATGGTTGAAAAATGGTAAAGTTGCAGGTATAGATAGAATAACTAGAGATATTAAAATATGAATATGGTTTGCTTATAGGGTGATTGTACAGCCTATTTAATGTATGTGTGACGAATACATCCATACCTGATGATTGGAAGGACACCATTATTCTCCACTTAAAGATGCAGAAATTATAGGGGGAGTAATTTGCTAAGTTTGCCTTAGCAGAATACTTTTGTAGGCAGATGATATTGTGTTGTTTACTGAGATTCTGAATGACTTGCAGAGAGTGATAGATTGAATGATGCACCAAGGAGTACAGATCTGAAAATCAATGTACCAAACCCCAAGGGAGTCATCTTTGACAAGGAAAATGGAGTGAAGCATTCATAATTATGTATCAAGGATAGCTTCTTCCTTCCCAAATCCAAGAAAAGTAGATGATGAAGTGTTGATGACTTTTACTGTTGTTTTGTTTTGTAATTATCTGTTGTATAGTGTCCTCAAATTGTAAATAAATAAATAAATTGGTAGAACATTTTCAAAAATAGTGGTAGTGTGTGATTAAATGCTTGCGAAAAGAAACAAACGTGGATGAATACTTCTGTCCACTTTGTTAAAAGGGAGCTGGAAAAGTTAGAAAACATAAAAGCAAGATGAAATGAGTGGGAATGGGTTATTTGAAAAGTGTGTCAATTACAGGGTCTCTGCTCCCTCTTGTTATAATTCTTTATCTTTAAATCAAATTTGATCTGGGGAGCCCTTCAAGATAAAGTTTTCTTCAAAGAGAGGTAAGAGGACATACTTTATAGCATTGCTAGAAGGGAGAAGGGTGAAAAAGCTGTAAGATGCAAGGCAGCTATTATTTTAACAATCTTTCAGATATCTCTATTAAACATTATGGTTCCTCCGCTATTTACAACTCCAACTACTCTACTTTTTAGGATCACTGAAGAGCTAAACCATACAATTTCCTGTGTTACTTCTTAAAAAGAAGTATAGGATACAAAGAGGCTGCCAGATTTTAGCACACATCTAAGCCAGTGTTTTTCAACCTTGGCAACTTTAAGATATGTGGACTTCAATTCTCAGAATTCCTTAGGCTGCAGAATACTGGCAGTTGAAGTTCACACATCTTCAATTTGCTAAAGTTGAGAAATGCAACTTTTAATGGTAGCATTATAGAAATTGGGTATGTCTAGTTTAACGAAGAGAAGGACGAGGGGGACATGATAGCAGTGTTCCAATATCTCAGGGGCTGCCACAAAGAAGAGGGAGTCAAGCTATTTTCCAAAGCGCCTGAAGGCAGGACAAGAAGTAACGGGTGGAAACTAACCAAAGAGAGAAGCAACCTAGAACTAAGGAGAAACTTCCTGACACTTAGAACAATTAACCAGTGGAACAACCTGCCTCCAGAAGCGGTGAATGCGCCAACACTGGAAGTTTTTAAGAAGAAACTGGACAGCCATTTGTCCGAAATGGTATAGGGTTTCCTGCCTGAGCAGGGGGTTGGACTAGATGACCTCCAAGGTCCCTTCCAACTTTATCATTATTATTATTATTATTATAAATTAGATAAATAAATAAGTTTGGAAAGGTAGAGATGATAACTGTTTTGAGCTTGTTCCGTGTTTACCCCACTTTGGTTTCAGGTAGTTAGATGTGTCAATATGGTACTGGGAAGATGAAGAAAACTCTAAAATGTGAAGGTAGCGCAAAACTATATATCACAAAATTGAAACTGGAATTTTCCAGGCATGGACTGTACCAAGAAATAGTATTTCTGCCTTGGAAAGATGCTATCTAATCTGGATTTTAAATCTGGGGCTGATAGGCCCCAGGTGTTTTTTTTCCACCTCTGGGTGTTTTTTTTCCACCTCTGAAATGATTTTATATGTACACAGTGCAACGCTCAATCAACATTTGGTTTAAATTATTGCTTAAAATAGAAGCCATTCCTTTTTAGATATCTATTGCATCCTTTCATGGTCCATAAACTGTTTTTAAAAGTTATTTCCCCTTTATACCAACCAATTCGAGTCAAGATTTGGAGAGTGCCCTGGAGAAATAATTACATGGCTATTTGTTCCCAAGGCAGAGTATGATTGTGCCAGCACAGAACAGGGGTGTAGCCAGGAAGGGGTGAATTTTGCATGGATTCAGGACACCGATACAAACTGGATGCCCAGGGTGCTTTCCGGATGTCCAGTTGCATTCTGCTGACCGATGTGGGAATCAATTCCTCTGTTTTTGCTTTGGTAGAGGCAACCAGATAATATTAGTCCTGTCTCCGGTAAACTGATAAAATACAGTAAGCAATACAGAAAAGATTTAAATGGTTTGATCCTGACACAGGAAATATGGCTTCTTCCAGATGGTGCTCAGATACCTAGTATTCCCTTGGCTAAGTCGCTTATGGTCTAAATTTATGTACTTTGACCAGTGGCGGGATTCAAATATGTGAACAACTGGTTCTCTGTGTGGATGCCGCTTCCGGAAGTCCATTCTGAGCCTGGGCAACAAAAAATTAGCTACCGGTTCTGCCCAAGTGGTGCGAACTGGCTGAATCCCACCATTGATTTTGACTCAGAAGTAAGTCCCAAGGACTTAAAAGAAAACTTGGCTCCTAGATAGTAGCACATAGGGCTACTTACTATCTAAACACTCTAAACATCAAAGTGGCTACTTTTGAGAAATTGCCTTCTGATTGCAAGGCTTCACTGTACAATGGGAATAATCACGTAGCTCTGGAAAAACAAATCAAGTGCTGTTGCTACATCACCTCTATTAATTTATGAAGAACTCTATGCAGACCACACTGAAATGAAATGAGATGCATAGCTGAACTATGCGCTGAATTGTACCCTCTATGCCTCCCCTTGAGTAGCATTTATCTTTTGCAACATTATATTTACTTATTTATACAGCTTCTAGCACAGTGGGGTTTCTATCTCGTTTGAGTGCAGGATGAATATTAACAAGATCCGAAGATCCACCGTTCTCTGCACCTCAGGCTTCAGCACTGTACTACCTTAGCCTGGCTTACACTGAAGCCTTCACTGAATTTCTTCTCCTCAAATTTTTTTTTTGGGGGGTGGGAGGAAAGCAAGCTTAATTCAGACAATAACTTTCTGGGTGAGTCCTGGTAGATGGCTGCAAAGAATTCCAGCCTTTTAAGAGTACTAATTCTGATTCATTTTTGCACATTTAATGTTTTTAATTGCAATGTGACTGGGTTTTTTTATTTTGCTTTATAAAGTGTTTATTCTATATTTAGCTGAACTCAGCACATTATGATCCTTTTAATAATTCACAGTTTTCTGTGACTGAGCCAGATGCAGCAGGGTTCGGTATCAGGGGATTTAAATTAGGATTTAAATCAGGCTGAGCAGGAGAATTGGAACAAGAAGCAGGTGTAGTGGATGTGTTTCCTTGTCTTGTAGCGTAATTTGCTGATATCTAGCAGACAAACCTGCTTCATATAGTAGAGTGATTTGCTTATTTCCACAGCCGGAGGCAGTAACACAGCCTCCTACATTTGTTCCTTATTTTAACCAGTGTTCGTGCTGGTATTTCTTATGTATCAATACAGGACAGGTTGTGCTTACAGCTGGGCAGAAAGGTATAGTAGGTGGGTGATTTATCTGAATTTCTCCTGGGGAAGGAAATTCTGCATCAATTTCTCAAGAGCAGGATTTCCACACACACCCCCCCAGTAGTGACTGATGCACTGCTACTAACACCTCACCCCCACTTTCCATGAGGCTTAATTGAAGCATTGGAGATTATTGACCATGGGAGGATTGCATCATGAAAGACAAAACATTCAAACATATACTTTGGGTTATTGTCAACCAGTAAATGCAAAAATACCACAGCTAAGAGTATTTCTCCAAAACTTTCTTCTGTTTTGAAAAATTATAAATTAGATTCCCTTGCATTAAACTGAATGAGAAGTGATTTCAAAAAATGTGGGACTTTTATTTACTTGTTCTTTTCAACTTTTAAGTAAGAACACAATGACATTGCACCATTTTATGCTGACTTCATTCCTGAAAACCCATTCGACAACAGTGATGGTGAATCTTTGGGCTCAACATGTCAAAAATTTGGAAAATGCCTCACACACTGCTGGTGTTCTATCCCCTCCACCAAGGAGAAATAATTCTCTATCTTACACATACACACACTATACACACACACATCTAGACATCCAGCAGCACTCAACCATGGCTTCAACTTCAGCCCTAGATCCACTGCTGCCCTACAAAAATATCCATGTGTTGCTTATCTTCAGGTAGTGTTTTCTTTCTGTTCACAGGCCCCTGCAGCCTACCTGGGGCAAATCCCATTTTTTTTTCAGCCTCTGCAGCCTTTGAAAATCACCCAAGAACAGGTTGTGAGTTAGAAAATAGTTATTGTTATTGGTTGGGGAACACTGGAATGTCACCCAAAATGCCATGGTGTGTCAGCTTTGACACACGTGTGATAGGTTCCTCATCCCTGTTCTACAACCACTGCAAATTAAATTCTATCTAGTCTAGTATATTTTTTAAATGAAGTCTCCCTCAGGTTGAGTTAAACCCCTGATGACTTAGTTGGTGTATAAAGTTCCCTTGGCAACTTTTATCTTCTTTGGGGATTTTTTTTTAAAATTCTCAGTATAGCCTCTAGTCCTGATACTTTTTGGTATCAAAAAAGTCCTTCCAAGCCCTAACCGGGTCTAACATTGCTTTGATCTTCAAGAACACCCAAGTAGATGGATTATGATGATGATCTGAAAGTAGACTTACAGCTTTAGAGTGGAAAGTATGAAACATGTTAATAACACTGCAAATAAATAAAAAAAACAACCCAATCACATTAGCAAATAAGATGTATTGTTGCGATCATCAAGAAGGATTGCTGAGACAGATAAGTTCCCTCCTTCATTGGGCAGCCAGGGCTCCATAATATATGCCAGATCAGCATGACATGACTTTTGAAAACAGGAAATGTTTTAATTTGTAATAAAGTTTCCTAAAGATAAAATATTTTACTCCTATTAAGTTACAGTTTGCCTGCGTGTGCAGTCACTGATTACTAAAAAACATACTTAATCTCGTGAAGCCATTAATCTCCATCTTCTNGGAGTTCTCACCTACGTCGTCCACAAGGGACGACTCGGGGACTCAACTCCTACCTCGGGCAGCTCACCTTTCCCCCTATGCCCAGGGGAAAGGTATCAAGCCGTTTGACAGCTGATGCAAGCTGTCAAAACGGCTTTTACGCAGAAACAGGCGGGAGCAGCGAACAGCTGCATCCAGCGAAGGCGCCTGCCACCGGAATTTTTTATGATGATATCCACCAATAGGAGAAGCGTAACTCTTTCTAATATGTTCAAGGAGAAATACTAAAGTACTTTAGCCAGGAACAGCACAATTGTTGCCTAGATGGTTTAGTATTTTGATAGAGTGACAATGGAGAATATGATGTCTAGATCAAGCCTATGGGCGTCTCTGGGCAACCTTGGGGGGGGGGGGAATGATGACACATGTGCAATGACATATACATGCAGTGCTACAACCGAACAAGCTGTTTTCATCACAACTATTTGCTTTTCTTCCAAAATTTAAATTATATATAATATTATACTGTCCATACCCACTCTGCAATTTTCCTTGGAGAAGGCAGAGATGGAGTTGGAAGGATCCTGTGTCCCTTTCCCCTTCCTCCTCCTCCTCCGCTCTTCCTCCTCCTTTGACATCTTCATGTCGTTTTCTTGCCAGCAGTAACAGATATATCTTTTAACTTCAAGAGGGAAGAAGTGGACACTGATTTACAGAAGACCAATTAAAAAAGAAACAAGATGCCTTTCCCCCCTTTCACACAAAATGTCTATAAGAGTTTTCTAGTCAGCAATAAGCATAGATACTGTATTTTTTGCTAATAAAAGAAATTAATTTAGCCTTCTTGGCATATTCTGTCATTTTCACCAACCATTCCTCCATTGTAGGTAATGTTGAATCTTTCCATATTTGTGAATACAATAATCTTGCTGCAGTTAAATACAAAAACAAAGTTCAATGACTTTATTTCCAGCTGTTTGTCCATCAATCCCAAAAGAAAGATTTCTGGTTTCAATTGTACATTGAGCTTTAACATTCTTTGAATCAGTGTACATATCTGAATCCAGAATTTTCTAGCTTTTTGTATGTTCACCAAAGATGATAAAATGTTCTTTCTTGTGATTTCCAACATAAACTTGAAGGGCATATTAGACAATATTAGATCTGATGACATCTATCAATGGTATATCATCTTATAAAAATTAAAAATAATCTTATGTTAAGGTTATAATAGAGACTATATTTCAGTCCATTCAGCCACATATTTTCCCATTGTTCCATCTGTATATTATAATCAAAACGTTGAGCCATCTTTATCATAAATTCTTTCACTTGTTCTTCTGTTTTAAATTTTAGTGAAATACATTTTAGCAATTACAAGTTCATCATTTATACACAATTCTATTTCAGATTCATTCTTAGAATGTTCAAAACCATAAATGCTTTTGTTTATTTTAAATCTTTCTAATAATTATAAATAAGACAAACACTGATACCTTTATCCCCCTTGCCACCAGTTCTTGACTTGATTTTATTTTACATTCTCCCTGACAAAATTTACTCACTGCAGTTTACTTATTGTTTCAGGTTTTTAAAATGCTTCTTATGCTGAGAGGTGTTTTCAGGTAGAACCTGGATTTGTATCTATTCCATATTCTCTATATGGCACATCTACAGTACCTTAATGAGTTTTAAAATCCACATTGACCTTAGTTTTGCTGTATCACAAATATCTATGCCAGCTAAATTTAAAGTCTTGTTCTTCTAACTCCAAAGTGTTTCTCAGCACCAGTCTTTTATCCAAACCAATCAGCAAACTGCAAAATACAATCGCAAATCAGGTAAACCCAATCCTCTTTCCTTTCAATCTTGTAGTACCTTATATTTAACTTGTGTTTTTCCCCCATCACAAATTTAGATATATCCTTCTGCTACTGTTTAAATGGTACAGTGACTGTCAAAACAAGTATTGTCTGAAAGAAAAACATCATTCTGGATAAGATATTAATTTTTATCACAGAAATTCTCCTCAGCAATGACAGTTGTAGTTTCTTTCATCTTAACATGTCTTTTTAAACTTCATTGCATATCTTAACATAATTATTTTGAAATAACATACAATTCATATACATCATAACAATACCCAAATATTTTACCTACTTTTCAATATTAAAACCATTTTATTTAGCAATTCTGTTTGAGAGCAATACCACTTTTTAATCTTTTTTCATCTTTGCCTTCTGTTTATGAATCTTAAAAATTTGCTAATAAATCAAATTCTTTTAATTTGTCCATTAATATTTCAATTCCTTTAAAGATGAGAACATCAAATCATCTGCAAAAACTCTTAATTTTTATGCATCTTTTTAACCTTTTAATTAATTTAATTATGGAAATAAACAATTGTTTTAGAAATGGGTGAAGAGTGTTAAATAAGCAGAATCAATGGAATTAAACAGTAAAGTGATGAAATGATTTATATGAGACTAAAATGAGGAAATGGCAAGAATAATTCTTTAGAGATTTGTAAAGGAATGCTACTGCTGTGTTAAATAGATAAATTGAAACAAATACTACAGAAGTCTGTATTCAAAGGAAATAATTGCAATGATTTAAGATGGTTGAAAAATGGTAAAGTTGCAGGTATAGATAGAATAACTAGAGATATTAAAATAAGAATATGGTTTGCTTATAGAGTGATTGTACAGCCTATTTAATGTATGTGTGACAAATACATCCATACCTGATGATTGGAAGGACACCATTATTCTCCACTTAAAGATGCAGAAATTATAGGGGGAGTAATTTGCTAAGTTTGCCTTAGCAGAATACTTTTGTAGGCAGATGATATTGTGTTGTTTACTGAGATTCTGAATGACTTGCAGAGAGTGATAGATTGAATGATGCACCAAGGAGTACAGATCTGAAAATCAATGTACCAAACCCCAAGGGAGTCATCTTTGACAAGGAAAATGGAGTGAAGCATTCATAATTATGTATCAAGGATAGCTTCTTCCTTCCCAAATCCAAGAAAAGTAGATGATGAAGTGTTGATGACTTTTACTGTTGTTTTGTTTTGTAATTATCTGTTGTATAGTGTCCCCAAATTGTAAATAAATAAATAAATTGGTAAAACATTTTCAAAAATAGTGGTAGTATGTGACTAAATGCTTGTGAAAAGAAACAAACATGGATGAATACTTCTGTCCACTTTGTTAAAAGGGAGCTGGAAAAGTTAGAAAACATAAAAGCAAGATGAAATGAGTGGGAATGGGTTATTTGAAAAGTGTGTCAATTACAGGGTCTTTGCTCCCTCTTGTTATAATTCTTTATCTTTAAATCAAATTTGATCTAGGGAGCCCTTCAAGATAAAGTTTTGTTCAAAGAGAGGTAAGAGGACATACTTTATAGCATTGCTAGAAGGGAGAAGGGTGAAAAAGTTGTAAGATGCAAGGCAGCTATTATTTTAACAATCTTTCAGATATCTCTATTAAACATTATGGTTCCTCCGCTATTTACAACTCCAACTACTCTACTTTTTAGGATCACTGAAGAGCTAAACCATACAATTTCCTGTGTTACTTCTCAAAAAGAAGTATAGGATACAAAGAGGCTGCCAGATTTTAGCACACATCTAAACCAGTGTTTTTCAACCTTGGCAACTTTAAGATATGTGGACTTCAATTCTCAGAATTCCTTAGGCTGCAGAATACTGGCAGTTGAAGTTCACACATCTTCAATTTGCTAAAGTTGAGAAATGCAACTTTTAATGGTAGCATTATAGAAATTAGATAAATAAATAAGTTTGGAAAGGTAGAGATGACAAATGTTTTCAGCTTGTCCCATGTTTACCCCACTTTGGTTTCAGGTAGTTAGATGTGTCAATATGGTACTGGGAAGATGAAGAAAACTCTAAAATGTGAAGGTAGTGCAAAACTATATATCACAAAATTGAAACTGGAATTTTCCAGGCATGGACTGTACCAAGAAATAGTATTTCTGCCTTGGAAAGATGCTATCTAATCTGGATTTTAAATCTGGGGCTGATAGGTGTTTTTTTTCCACCTCTGAAATGATTTTATATGTACACAGTGCAAAGTTCAATCAACATTTGGTTTAAATTATTGCTTAAAATAGAAGCCATTCCTTTTTAGATATCTATTGCATCCTTTCATGGTCCATAAACTGTTTTTAAAAGTTATTTCCCCTTTATACCAACCAATTCAAGTCAAGATTTGGAGAGTGCCCTGGAGAAATAATTACATGACTATTTGTTCCCAAGGCCAGCACAGAACAGGGGTGTAGCCAGGAAGGGGTGAATTTTGCATGGATTCAGGACACCGATACAAACTGGATGCCCAGGATGCTTTCCGGATGTCCAGTTGCATTCTGCTGACCGATGTGGGAATCAATTCCTCTGTTTTTGCTTTGGCAGAGGCAACCAGATAATATTAGTCCTGTCTCCGGTAAACTGACAAAATACAGTAAGTAATACAGAAAAGATTTAAATGGTTTGATCCTGACCCAGGAAATATGGTTTCTTCCAGATGGTGCTCAGATACCTAGTATTCCCTTGGCTAAGTCGCTTATGGTCTCTTATGGTCTAAATTTATGTACTTTGACCAGTGGCGGGATTCAAATATGTGAACAACCGGTTCTCTGTGTGGATGCCGCTTCCGGAAGTCCATTCTGGGCCTGGGCAACAAAGTATTAGCTACCGGTTCTGCCCAAGTGGTGCGAACTGACTGAATCCCACCATTGATTTTGACTCAGAAGTAAGTCCCAAGGATTTAAAAGAAAACTTGGCTCCTAGATAGTAGCACATAGGGCTACTTACTATCTAAACACTCTAAACATCAAAGTAGCTACTTTTGAGAAATTGCCTTCTGATTGCAAGGCTTCACTGTACAATGGGAATAATCACGTAGCTCTGGAAAAACAAATCAAGTGCTGTTGCTACATCACCTCTATTAATTTATGAAGAACTCTATGCAGACCACACTGAAATGAAATGAGATGCATAGCTGAACTATGCGCTGAATTGTACCCTCTATGCCTCCCCTTGAGTAGCATTTATCTTTTGCAACATTATATTTACTTATTTATACAGCTTCTAGCACAGTGGGGTTTCTATCTCGTTTGAGTGCAAGATGAATATTAACAAGATCCGAAGATCCACCGTTCTCTGCACCTCAGGCTTCAGCACTGTACTACCTTAGCCTGGCTTACACTGAAGCCTTCACTGAATTTCTTCTCCTCAAATTTTTTTTTTGGGGGGTGGGAGGAAAGCAAGCTTAATTCAGACAATAACTTTCTGGGTGAGTCCTGGTAGATGGCTGCAAAGAATTCCAGCCTTTTAAGAGTACTAATTCTGATTCATTTTTGCACATTTAATGTTTTTAATTGCAATGTGACTGGGTTTTTTTTATTTTGCTTTATAAAGTGTTTATTCTATATTTAGCTGAACTCAGCACATTATGATCCTTTTAATAATTCACAGTTTTCTGTGACTGAGCCAGATGCAGCAGGGTTCGGTATCAGGGGATTTAAATTAGGATTTAAATCAGGCTGAGCAGGAGAATTGGAACAAGAAGCAGGTGTAGTGGATGTGTTTCCTTGTCTTGTAGTGTAATTTGCTGATATCTAGCAGACAAACCTGCTTCATATAGTAGAGTGATTTGCTTATTTCCACAGCCGGAGGCAGTAACACAGCCTCCTACATTTGTTCCTTATTTTAACCAGCGTTCGTGCTGGTATTTCTTATGTATCAATACAGGACAGGTTGTGCTTACAGCTGGGCAGAGAGGTATAGTAGGTGGGTGATTTATCTGAATTTCTCCTGGGGAAGGAAATTCTGCATCAATTTCTCAAGAGCAGGATTTCCACACACACACCCCCAGTAGTGACTGATGCACTGCTACTAACACCTCACCCCCACTTTCCATGAGGCTTAATTGAAGCATTGGAGATTATTGACCATGGGAGGATTGCATCATGAAAGACAAAACATTCAAACATATACTTTGGGTTCTTGTCAACCAGTAAATGCAAAAATACCACAGCTAAGAGTATTTCTCCAAAACTTTCTTCTGTTTTGAAAAATTATAAATTAGATTCCCTTGCATTAAACTGAATGAGAAGTGATTTCAAAAAATGTGGGACTTCTATTTACTTGTTCTTTTCAACTTTTAAGTAAGAACACAATGACATTGCACCATTTTATGCTGACTTCATTCCTGAAAACCCATTCGACAACAGTGATGGTGAATCTTTGGGCTCCACATGTCAAACATTTGGAAAATGCCTCACACACTGCTGGTGTTCTACCCCCTCCACCAAGGAGAAATAATTCTCTATCTTACACACACACACACACACACACACACACACACACACACATCTAGACATCCAGCAGCACTCAACCCTGGCTTCAACTTCAGCCCTAGATCCACTGCTGCCCTACAAAAATATCCATGTGTTGCTTATCTTCAGGTAGTGTTTTCTTTCTGTTCACAGGCCCCTGCAGCCTACCTGGGACAAATCCCATTCTTTTTCAGCCTCTGCAGCCTTTGAAAATCACGCAAGAACGGTTTGTGCTTTAGAGAATAGTTATTGTTAGTGGTTGGTGAACACTGGAATGTCACCCAAAATGCCATGGTGTGTCAGCTTTGACACACGTGTGATAGGTTCCTCATCCCTGTTCTACAACCACTCCAAATTAAATTCTATCTAGTCTAGTGTATTTTTTAAATGAAGTCTCCCTCAGGTTGAGTTAAACCCCTGATGACTTAGTTGGTGTATAAAGTTCCCTTGGCAACCTTTATCTTCTTTGGGGATTTTTTTTTAAAAAAATTCTCAGTATAGCCTATGGTCCTGATACTTTTTGGTGTCAAAAAAGTCCTGCCAAGCCCTAACTGGGTCTAACATTGCTTTGATCTTCAAGAACACCCAAGTAGATGGATTATGATGATGATCTGAAAGTAGACTTACAGCTTTAGAGTGGAAAGTATGAAACATGTTAATAACACTGCAAATAAATAAAAAAACAAAAAACCCAATCACATTAGCAAATAAGATGTATTGTTGCGATCATCAAGAAGGATTGCTGAGACAGATAAGTTCCCTCTTCCATTGGGCAGCCAGGGCTCCATAATATATGCCAGATCAGCATGACATGACTTTTGAAAACAGGAAATGTTTTAATTTGTAATAAAGTTTCCTAAAGATAAAATATTTTACTCCTATTAAGTTACAGTTTGCCTGCGTGTGCAGTCACTGATTACTAAAAAACATACTTAATCTCGTGAAGCCATTAATCTCCATCTTCTATCCAGAGAAATCTCTAGGATCATGGGCCCATAAATCACTTCACTTCTTTATTGTCCTGAAAAGATAAGACAGAAGGTGCACAAAGCATTACCAGGAGGAGGACACCAGTAAATAGACAGACAGTTTTGCCAGGTAGCAAGGCTGTGCTGACAATCCTGTCAAAAGTAAATTCAAGAAATTCATAAGAAGTAAACACTGCTACGGCTGCCTATTTTTTTTCTAGCAAGGCAAGGGGTTTTTTTTATGAAAAGAACAAGCTCTTTTTCAGGTTCAAGGTTTTTGTTTTGATTTGCAAAAGATTCTTCTCCCCTGGCGTAAAGGTTTTGGCAGTTCTTTGCAAAATAATGTTGACCTATATAGAGATATCTCTTTTACCTAAAATGAATGAACTCTGTTATCCATTCTGTTAGGTAATACTTTTTATATCTTTTGGTGCTGAGAGTCTTGTGATTGTAGCAGCGCACAAAATTGATTTAATTGATGTATTTCAATTTTAGGATTTTTCCATGATCAATTGGCAGGAATAGGTTTTGATAGTTCATCATAAATCCCTCATCTTATAATATTTGGGAATAGTTATTATGTAGTTCCATATTGTAACGTAAGCTATATCTTTGCAATGAACATACTTAATAAGCATAGGAACCTGCATTGACTATTTGGCCCAAGCCCATCTTACCCTGATAGGTAAATCTGCAAACTTTCAGACAGAGATATGTGACGTTGTTATGTGTCTTATTAACTAAAGATGTAAGGTGAGATTCTGAGCAAAATCTGTTCCTCAAAGGGGTAGAGAATCATTGCTACAATATTATTTGTTGCCTTAGATATTCATCTCCTAACACAGGGTCCTAATTTCCAAGACACATTCATACTTTCCTTCTATTTTATTTGAGGCTAAACTATGAAGATGCTTGGAGTGGGCATTCCATTTCTCACATCCTGCCCCATAATTGACTCCAATGACTTTGGCTTTGACTACTGAACACGTGCAGTTCTCCTTCTGTTATTTTTGGGCCTCCCCTTAGAATTTTTGTAAATGGCTTTGGTATGTTTTTCTGCCACTCTAATTTCTCTAGTTACAGTATGTTGCCTTTCAACATCAGTTTCATTCTAAATCAACTGCTGCAATATTTACCATCTAATTTTGCTTTTAAGAGTAATAATGGTATTATGAAAAGATAAATATGCCCTCAAGTGAATCTCATGTCTTAGGCACCACATGAGACCATCTATTTTGCTTTCTTGGCAACAGCGCAGAACTGCTTTGCCTTTTTGTTCTTTGGGGGATGTTTTCTTCACTACTCAGCTTAATTTGCAACTCTAATAATTTCTAATTATTACCCGGCCAAGTCCTAATGAGGTCTGAATTTCTCAAAACCAGCCATTGACTAGGAGTTGCTATTTGTTATGACAATAAATGTATATAATATTCAGAAATATGCATTTATCCTCCACCATTGCTACAACAACACAGGATTACAACTTTTTGCAGAGGCTGAAAGAACATAAACACTACTATGATGACCCCTAGGTTTTGGTATGGCACAACAGTGCCCTCTAAAGTATTTGGTAAGTTTAGTCCCTCCCAGTAATGTTTATCTTCCTCAAATTTAGTTGCTTTGAAAACCAGAGAATGGCTTTTTGCCCTTAGATATTAACGTTGTCAAATCCTATGTATGGCAATGCCATTCTTGCCTGTGGGATAAAATCCTTCTGCATAAAGATCAAAAGTATGTAGAACAAGAGTGTACAACTTTAGTTGGCTCAAGGCCATGCAAGCCTTTGAATAGTATGTCAGAGGCCACATATCTCATAAATAATCAGGGCAACCTTAAAATCATTATCACGTAAAGGGGAGGATTGAAATTAAAATAAATTAATTCAATTAAATATTCATATTTTTGTCATTTATTTTTTCAGCTACATTTTAACAAGTATAAATCCACACACAGATACAATTATTGTTCACATCTTGACTGATTCTCAGTTAAGCATGTCAGAAAAACAGACTTCCTCTTTTACCTGTCCTAGAAGGATGAGGGAGAGACAAGTGGAGAAATTGCATTATATACAAGTGGAGAAGTTGCATTAAACAACAGAATTTTCAGGGGCCCTGGGGGCCACACCAAGGGCCCATATTCTACATCAGTAAGTCTCCTGGTTAAATTTCCTAGTCTACAAACAGGCAGAAATTTACATAAGACTTAATTAAAAGACTGTGTTCCCCTCAAATCCCAGGAATAGGATTAAATGAGAAGGATAAACAAGAACAATTCAATTTTTACAGGTCCAGAATCCAGAACTAACACTAATACAGTAGCTAGGATTTCAAGTTTATGGGCAAGGAAATATTCCAGCACCATGGCTAGAAACAAAATGCAGAGAAATGTTAGCTCTGACTCCAGACAACCACAGGAATCGTAATGAGCCATATTAATCACAAGAGCTAGTGAATGTCATCATGAGGACAAAGTAATGTGGGAAGAATCCAGAAAAAGAAATATTTTGGGAAATATTAAAAAAGGCAGAATATATTTCCCCAAAGGATCTTAAAGGCAGAAACCAACACCCCGCCCCCAAGTCTCTCTGCCCCAAACAGAAACCAAGTCTGCAGAAATGCAGATGTGATAATCTTGTCAGAAAGATTGGAGTCAGGAATCTTGGATTAGAAAGACAAAGATCCCTAGAATCAACAATCCCTCACACCAAAAAATCCAACAGTCATCAGCCACAGCGCCAGGGAAGCAGGATATGATCTTTGGGACATAATAACCCATCACCATCAGAATACCAGAAAGGCACACTCAGACTCAGGTCAAAGTTCAAGCCACAGGAATAACTCCAAACAAAAGCTCAAGAAGGTATAAAAACCCATCACTCCCTACTACATGTGGTCAGCTTTCCCAGAGCCATGCTTCTGTCTGGCTCTGCTCTTCAATAAACTGCAACCTTCTTTCTAAAGCAGTCTCCATTTTGTTTATTCCCAAACCCTGATGAAGATTTTTCTTTCAACAGTAATCTGGTTCAGGTTCAAAACTATAGTAATCAGAGAAGTCTGAAAGGGACAATGATTAAATGTTCCATTGCAGTCTGTGACATCGACTAGCATTTCTCTTTTGAAACCACAAAAACCACCTTTGTTTGGCTTTTCTCATTTGCTGTAATTTTTTTTCCAGACTTGGCACATGGCCAAGGTCTCCTGATTTCTCATCACTATCAGGGTGATTAGCAACCTGTGCTGGATTCTGCTCATTAGCAAAAGATCAGTTTCTGCTGGCAAGGAGCCAGAGTCTGCTCCCCTACAGCAGACTGACGGTCTGTCAGGTCCATGTCTTCTTCCTTTGCCCATGAAGAATTGATGAAAATAATGTAGACTTGGGATGTACACCAAGGGAGATAAAGTAGGCTAAACAGTAACTTTCCCTTTTAAAGAATTAAAAGTGAAATTTGCACTAGAGATGATCCCACACAGTCCACATCTTTAATATTTAAATTTGGAATAGGGCACATTAATTTAGAAATAGGCCCGCAAGTGAATGTAATGGTATTTGCTTTCCCAAATGAGTCAGCCAAATTAAATATGAGACTCTCTATATGAATGCTACGGATATTAATAGTTTGTAAATGAAGTCAGTAGCAATGCCTGCTCTAGGGATGTTCTTATAGAAGTTCCTCATTGGGTATTCTTGATTGAGCTGTTCAGACTGGAAAGAAAGTGTTCCAATATCTCAGGGGCTGCCACAAAGAAGAAGGAGTCAAGCTATTTTCCAAGGCGCCTGAAGGCAGGACAAGA
>NW_015388190.1:39225-99155 GCF_001527695.2 Protobothrops mucrosquamatus | reverse complement strand
GTAAATTCCATAGTATCTCATGGGGCTCTTCTGAGGAGATGTACACAAGTCAGGATTATCATGAAAACTGGTTGCTGCCTGATTTAGATAACCTCTCTGAATTGCAAGAATCAATAATCTGGCAACATTTTTTTCAACTAATACATTTTATTAAAAAAGACTTAAGCTTTCTTGAGCTGTAACTCATTCTTCAGATACCCTTCTGAACTAGAGGACCTTTGCTATTCAAAATAATAACCCTATTAATCCAATTAATTCTAATAATGCTTTGAAATGAGATAAAAACAGATGAGAATGCACCAGTAAGAGCCTTTTCCAAAGGGCTCATCCCTTATCCCTGGCCAGAGAATATAGGAGCTTGAATGCAGTCAGTTCCAACTATTGGATGCTACTTTGATGTCATTAGCATTTTGAAAAATAAAAGAAGCAGATTAATGGAGCAAAGGACAGGAAGTCAAAAGATATAACTTCTACAAAAGGTAGAAGAGGGAACTAGAGGGACAGCTTTACTCGACCTAATTCTTACTAATAGGGATGAAATGGTTGAGGAAGTAGAAGCTATAGGAACTTTGGGGGAGAGCAACCATGTCATACTTGAATTCACCATAATGCATCCACAAGTCAAGCTAGTGTTTTAGATTTTATGAGAGCTGACTTCAACAAGCTAAGAGGGAGACTAGGAAGGATTCCATGGATGGAAATCCTAAAAGGAAAAACAGTTCAACATGCTTGGGAAATTATGAAAAATGAGATAATGAAAGCCCAAGCAAAAAAATGATTCCACAGAGAAAGAAAAACAAAAGACATCACACAAGACCAGCTTGGTTGCACAAAAAGCTTTCTGACAAATTAAGGGACAAAAAGATTAAGTATTAAAAAAAGAAAAGAAAAGATAGACACATAACTAAAACAGAATCTTTTATTTTAGCCTGAACAGCCTAAAATAAAATAGCCTGAATCTGCAAGGAGGGAATCAGAAAAACTAAAACCCAGAATGAGCTAAGACTAGCCATCCCAAAGATACTTTTCCAAAAGGCAACTGGGCTTCCTTGGTTTTTTCTTTGAAAACATTTCCTTTCTTATCCAAGAAGCTTCTCCAGTTCTGGCTGAATGATGGGGAATGAAAGGATTTCTATTCATAGCATTCATCTGGTTGTTAGCACTCTGAAGGTTGGTCCTTAGCTCTCCGAGAGTCCTGTACTTTCTGGATATCTCTGTTTACAACACAGTCCTTTCAGAAGTCCCAAGAAGGTTCCACAGCCATTTGCACTCTGATTCAGGTGACCCTAAGAGCACAGATAACCCCCCAAGTGGCCTCAAAAACTCTCAGAGCTAACGAAGGACCTTCAGAGTACTAACGACCAGATGACTGCTATGAATATAAATCCTCCCATTCCCCATCATTCAGCCAAAACTGAAGAAGCTTCTTCGATGAGAAGTAAAATGTTTTTAAAGAAAAAGCCAAAAAAGTCTAGCTGCCTTTTGGAAAAAAGCACTTTTGGGACAACCATGATCTGGATGACTAAAACTAGATATTGAAATATGACTGGCAACTAATGCCAAAAGAAGCAAAAAAAAAAGTTTCTTTCAATATGTAAGGAAAAAGGAGAAAATTAAGGAAATGATAGGTTCACTGAGGACAGCAGAAGGCAAGAAGGTGACAGACAGCAGGGAGAAAGCAGAACTGCTTAATTCCTTCATTGCATCTGTTTTTATGCAAAAGAAAGAAATAGCTCAACCTATCAAAACCAGCATCGAGGGAGGTAGAACAGATACAAAATATGCAAGGAAATAGTAAGAGAGGGCTGTTCAATTTTGACATAGATCAATTTTGACATAAATTGAACAGCCCTTTCTCAACAGAGCAGGAGGGTTTCAATATCATCTATCTCCAGTCTACAACACAGTCCTTTCAGCAGTTTCAAGAAGGCTCCACATCCATTTGCACTACCCAGGTGACCCTGAGGACACAGATAAATCTCCAAGTGGCCTCAATGACTCTCTAAAAGAATGCAAATGACCAGCTGTCTGCAAAGAATATCAGTCCTTCCATTCCCCACCATCCAGTCAGAGCTGAAGAAGCTTCTTGGATGAGAAGTGAAATGACTTCAGAGAAAAATAAGAAAGTCCAGTTGCCTCTTGAAAAAGCACCTTTGGGACAACCATGACCTGGGTGACTGAGAATCTCCATAGACACGGATTTGTAAGTACCTGGAAATGAACAAGGTGATTACTAAAAGCCAGCATGGGTTCATTAAAAACAGATGATGCTAGACAAACCTTATATCCTTTGATAAAGTGACTAAATTAGTAGACCAACTAAGTGCTATGGACTTAGCAAACTTGTACTTCAGTAACTCATTTGACAAAGTAGACCACAGCCTATTTCGTGATTACATAGAAAAATGTGAGATAGACAGATGAATTTACAGTTGGTTGACCAACTATATCCAGTGTGTAATCCTTAATGGAACTACATCTACATGGAGGGAAGCATGCCCTGGGGTAGCTCAAGGTTATGTCTTGGGCCCAGTAGTCTTCAACATCTTCATAAATGATCTAGACAAGGGGATAGAAGAGGAACTCATCAAATTTGCAGATGACACCAAGCTGAGGGGAATTGTGAACACTTTGGAAGACAGACTCAAGATTCAGAAGGATCTTGACAGACTTAAACATTAGGCCTATACAACAAGATGCAGTTTAATGGAGAAAAAGTAAGCTCCTGTAGTTAGGCAGGAAAAACCAAATGCATAGGTACAAAATAGGTGGTATCTGGCTCAACAGTAGTAACTGTTAAAGAGATTTATATGTTCTAGTGGACCACTGCTTAAGTATGAGCCAGCAATGTGCTGCAGCTGCCAAAAAAGCCAATGCAATCCTGGGCTATATCAACAGAGGGATAAAATCAAGATCAGTAATAATATTGTTGGCTCAGGAATTCTGGGAGTTGAGGTCCACGAGTCATAAAAGAGCCAAGGTTGCCTACCCCTGGTATAAGATATCCTGCCTTGACCAGGGAGTTGGACTAGAAGACTGCTGAGTTCCCTTCGAATCCTATGATTCTAGGTTCTAAGTCTGCCTCTTTAAAGATAATGGGAAGTTATCACTATCTGGTTGGTTGCTTGTTTGTCTTTCAGAATAACTCTCAGCCAGGAGTGGCTTGAGGCAAATTGGGCAATTGCCCAGGACCCTGTAGATCAGGGACCACCACACACTTTTGTCATACTTTTGATTTTTTTTTTAAAAAAAAGAAAGTCTAGAAGGAGCAATTTGCAGGTCTCTTTTCCTTAGCCAGATAACCAGCTGTATCACTATATGGTGTGGTGACATTAGAAACTATTTTTAAAAAGTCCTCATTCATTGTAGCTTGGGGACCGCAAAGACACTGTGTTTCCTGGGTTCCCAAAACTGCTACAACTCTGAGCATCTACTCAACTGAACAACAATGCAAACAAGAGAGAATTGTCTTTAAAAACTAGACGGAGTATATCATTCATTTTCCACAGCAGACAAAGTAAGGTGTTTCAGACTGTGCTGTAGAGAACTAACACAGGCTGTAAATTCAGCACTACTAAGTTTTGTGTAGCCCCAAAGGAAAATATGCCTTTAAAATGGATTGTTCTCTATATCACTCATAGAAAACCCCCCAAAGCTACAGTATATACTTCTCCTGAAAATGTAAACCCTCATACAAGGGTTGAATCAAATTGTTCAGGACAGTGATGGCGAACCTTTTAGAGACCGAGGGTCCAAAACCCGCCCTGGCCCCATCCCACCCTGCCATGCGCCCTGCCCCACCCCCACCCCCTGCCCCCCACCCCACCCACCCACAGGCCCACTCACCGCCTCCACGGCCTGCCGCAGATCGCCAAGGCAGCCCAGCAGCGCCATGGCAGCTAGACCCTCCATCCGTGCTCCGCAGCATCAACTGCATGCGATAGGGCGTGAGGGCGGAGTCTTGACCCCGACAGGCTGCCATATCCTTGGCTGTGCTGCTCCTTATGGGACGCGCCCGGGGATGACTCTCCTCCAGGGGGGCTGCTGGTAAGGAGGGGGCCATGGAGGGAGGTGGGGCTAGGGTGATGACGTGTGTGCCCACAGCAAGGGCTCTGAGTGCCGTCTCTGGCACGAGTGCCATAGGTTCGCCACCACTGCTTCAGGATAAGGAGTCATAGAATAATAGAGTTGGAAGGGACCTTGGAGGTCTTCTAGTCCAACCCCCTACTTGAGCAAGAGACCCAATACCATTCCAGACAAATAGCTGCTCAATCTTTTCTTGAAAACTTTCAGTGATGGAGCACCCACCATTTCTAGTGGCAAGCCATTCTACTGATTAATTACTCTCACTGACAAGAAATTTCTCCATAATTCTAGTTGGATCTCTCTGTGTTAAGCTTCCATCTGTTACTTCTTGCTTTGCCCTCAGGTGTTTTGGAGAAAAGCTAATCTTCTAGCTTATCCCACTGTTTCTGTAGGATAGACCACAGTGACTACGTCTTCAAAATTTCATTACGTGTGATGCATCTAGAGCAAAATAACACACTGTAACATTAACCGAAATATTGTGATGTGCTAGAGAGCTAAATAAATCCCTACACTTGAATTCTCCTGTTGAAATCCAAAAAATGTAACTCGGCTGGATTGCACATCATTGTGTCTAAATCACTTTGTGTTCCTAAGCCCTTTAATTTATTCATTCATAGAATCATAGGGTGAGAAGGGACCTGGGAAGTCCTCTGAACCCCCTACTCAGGGCAAGAATTCTCAGTATAAATGAAACTCCATATATTAAGTTAACAGGATCAGATACCCTCTATGCAATAGTGATTTCTAAAGTACCAATGACTTTCGAGACCTAATCCATAGATGTGTGACCTAACCTGCGTGGAGCCATTCCAGTTTCTCTGTGACCTGCACAGGGCCTGGAATAAGTGACTGCTTGCTGTGTTCCTGCTGCTGACCGCAGAGCTGATTGAGTCGCCAGAACAAGACTGCTGGAGCGACGATAGAGTGAGATTAAAGACTCCCATCTCACAGCAACTCTGCTCAAGCCTGCAGTGCCTCGCTGCTAAAACCAATGAGAAATCAAGGGGAGATGAAACAAAAGAGCTTCCCTTCCCAGCAACTGTTTGTGTATATCAGTGCGCCACGGGTGTGTGAATATATTCCGTATATTTGCATGGCTGTGTGCTGTGGGGTGGTATGAATGTTAAGCCATATGTGCTTCCCCCTTGCTCGGTGCAGGAATCCTATAAATGCATTGCTGCCAGATGTAAAAATCAATCCACACATTAAGCTATACTCATTAGCCCTGTTCACTCATCAAGCTTAGTCACAGACATAAAGATGCTGAGTGAACATCCCACCTAGCCAAATAACCCAGAGGGCATTCATTTTAACCAAAACAGCCCTGGGGCTGTTTGGGGCTGGGTAAAGGAACCCCCTTTGAATGGGGCATTGTTTGAGCCATTGACCAGGGGATTAATTACCCATTGCCCCACAAAACACTAGACAGACAGACAAAAATGGCGCCTCGCTAAGGACTCCAGCTCTGTCATCACTTTAGCTTTCAGCACCACCACAGAAACATGAGGTGGTGAAAGAACAGCAGAAGAGAAAGACAGTGAGTGGGTAATCTCCTGGACTTTGTCCACAATACTGTCAGCTCCAGTCAGGCCACTGAGGATTTTGTTCTTAAGAAATTTCACAACAATGAGGCGAGAAAGCCAGCAAGTGACAGCTTCCAGTCTCATTTGTGGTGACTAGGAGGACTTAGCAAGTTATCTGCTCCTCAGCTGGATGGAGCATTGGAGAATGTACTCTCTGGAGGTATAAAGGTGAACCCATTAGCTAGGGGAGCAACTAACTGGGTCAGCTGAATGCAAACAGGACTATGGAGAACGGAGGGAGGGATAGCATATGTAATGCTGATGTCCCTTTCACATGTGCAGTGTGTGTATGTTAAATCATGGCAAACAATCCTATCCTCTGAAAAGTCCTGCTCCGCGTTATTTGCACTCACAGAAATTCCCTGTGCAACACAAATAATGAAAATGGTCATTCTGTGTTTTTTTTCTTCTTGCAAACATTTCTGCATGGAATCTAAGTTAAAGAATCAACAGAGAGCAAAGGGAGAGGAGGAGAGGAGGGCAGGGAAAGGAAGGCACAGAATCTCACTCTAAATAAGCCAGCAATATTTTTTTCATGGAGATACAACACAGTTCTTTTTTGTAGTAATATACTATGAACGTTATCCATTGGTGGGAATATTGCTCTTTTTCAAACATTAAGCTGGTGATTCAAATGCCACATCATAGCCTCAGGCAAAGGATAAGCTTCCTCTTCAGGAAATTCTCTGAAGTATCTGGCAGCCTGGCTAGATTTTGTGGGTGTGTGGTATGGTACATCCAGAGGGCACCAGTTTGGGAAGACCCGGCTTGAGAATTAGATGATGGGTTAAACAAGAAGTTGTTTCTGTCTAATTCCCTGGCCATAACCCTCCCTGCCCCAAACTTTATCGCTGTTAATCTAATGTAGCCAATTTTAAATGAAGAAGCTGCCCTCCCCTGACATGAATCTCCCTGTGGCACTGAAATTAAATGTAGACTATAATTTGGCATTTGAGAAGTGAAAGGGATGGTAGCCCTAAGGGAGAAGATAACAGCTTGGCTCTTTGTGTTAAAGAGCTGTCTGCAAGCCTCAAACTGCAGAATGAGATTTAGACTGCTTCTGGGCAGGCTGCCAAACCCAGGCACTTGGCTGCAGGGACAACAACGTCTCATTTATACCAAGGAAGTCTGACTGGGAGGTGCACTGCACAGGTTTTTCGATAGCGTCGGATAAATTGGGTCAATCCGGCTTTGTGGCTAAATGGGGATATGCTCTGTGAGCACTGGCATCCAAAACAAAATTTGGTCTCCATAGTTAGGTCTGGTTTCTAGTGTAAGGTTTGGGAAGGCTGCTGGAATTAGAGGGACCAAAGGCTTTCCTGGGGTGAGGTGTATGTTGTATGGGGGAATTGTGGTTATTGGTGTGATAGCATTCCTGTAATTTTGTATTATTACTCAAGTTACCTCAGCCTGCCTGTATGTGGTGTCATTCTTGCAGGCTGACTGGACTTTAGGTCTTCAAGAAGTTCGGTAAAGCCAGCAGTTGAAAACCTGCCTCAGTGTCTTTTATTTGATCAGGAGAAAAGACAACAGTGATGACAAAGTGGGATTGTAAAAAAAGCCTTTCAAGTCTCACCTTGTCACCAGACTGAGGTGAAAGAACAGTAAAAAAACAAACAATGGCTCACAATGAGTAAAGACAAAAGGAAAAGAGCACAGTAGGTTGTTTACTTTTATTAGGAAGATTAATGTGTTTGTGCCACAGATGACTGGACATTATTTACAGAGAGACGTGAACCATTTTTGAAGCAAGTGTGATAGTTGTGGGGGAAAAAAGGGAGGGGGTCATTTTATTGAATGTTAATGGGAGGCAAAATATACAGCCTATTAAGAAGCTAAAGAACTTTTTTAAAAAAACCTTGCATAATTTAATTTTCCACAACTAGTAGAAAATAATATATGAACTGTTGGAAGATAAAAGCCTCCATCATATCTCTGACCCATACATCAACCCCAACCACCCCCGACCCACCAGCGAACTCAAGACAAAGATACAAAGAAACCACTTAAACTTTTCCACCCAGATTGACTGCTGCAATTGATTATGTGCATCTCACATAAGGAAATAACTCAATATCAGCAATATAACTAAAACCATAGGAAATCATCTCAAGACATGAAAATCCTTTACCTACCCTAAAACTCCCGGGATCCAAAACCATCACCCACAACCAATACAAAAAATACACACAGGTATAACATACAATAGGGTGAGAAGATGGCATTTCCTCCAGGGCTCAGAGCAGGACCCAAAGGCCTCTACTAACAAAGACTGGACTCTGTAAATATTTCCAAAATTTGTCTTCAAAATTTGGCCACCTTCAAGAGCTGAATTGTGTGTTCATTTTGTTTTTCAATAAATTCTACCTCCACTTCAACCAGGCATCCTGTGTTTATTCACCCAGCCAGGGGAACATATCAGGATTATCTGCTATCAGCTCATCTGGCAACAAAATAATTATTGATGGTAGAGCATTCAGATTTCACAAGTGCAAAGAGAAAGACGGCGACTCGTTGCAGGATATGCAGTGGAACGTAAGCAGCTGTCTGAACACTGCAAGTGAAAAACTAAATGATTCATTGGGAAATTGGTTAACCAGTGGCATTTTGAAAGAAAGCATTTTAAAAAGGACTTAAAACAGAAGTAGATTTAACATAGGTAGGGCGTTTGAAATTGCAGCTAGAGGGCTGCAAGCAGGGATAAAATCAAATGTGAATAGGCTTGCAATAGCATCCAAACAGACAGTAATGGATCAAAATTAGTTGTGTTATCATTGAGGCAGAGCTCACGTACACCAGTGCAAAGCTGATTTAAAGGAGAAGCCTGCAGAGAGAGAGTATCACTCAGTGAAAAGCAAATCATTTGCTAGAGGTAAATAATCAAACATTATTTTAAAAGGAGCACAGTGGAATGTTATTGGTTTAGAATTTGTTGGTGGAAGTGAAACAGAAATCACTAATCTTGAAATCCGAAGTATAAAAGTTGTAATGAAATCAGCAGTGTAGCTCATGCAGGAACTGGCAAAGCTGAATCAATGCAGATTCTGCTCTAGCAGTTATATTGCAGTATGAATGTCAGCAGCATTTTAGAGATACTAAACTAAATCCATCAGAAGTACAACTAAAAATTTATATAAGAGAAAAGATCATTCCCACTATACTAATACATCTAACTTCAACATACAATAATTAGCAATATTGGACTTAAATGTTATGAAAACAGGTGGACCAGCATTCTGGGATTCAGATGAGCTGGAGTCCCACCAACAGTTTGTGTGCTATATTCTGTACAATGGGGGGCCATTAAAAAGGTATTGGATCAGTGATGGGATTCAAATATGAGAACAACCGGTTCTCTGTGTGGATGCCACTTCCGGAAGTCCATTCTGGGCCTGGGCAACAAAAAATTAGCTACCGGTTCTGCCAAAGTGGTGCAAACTGGCTGAATCTCACCACTGTATTGGATGATGTTACACCTGTTTTCAAATATGACATTGGCCACTCAAGCACATCAAAGGAAAAAAAAATAGTTCATTAGAAGTTCCAGTCAGGTAATCAGCCTAAGCACCTATTCCTGACACTACTGCCTTTTGTTTGACCATCAGAAAAGACACAACAGGATGCAGACACTTTTGGGGGGAGTTGAATGCCCTGGAATATTAACAGAGCCAGCAAGGCCAGAGAAGATTAGGGACTGCTATGTCACTCCAGAAGTTTCCTCAATATCTTGGTGCCTGGCCTGCTTTTTTCATTTGCTACAAATGGCAGAATAGCCTTTATTCTCTGACTCTACTCCAGCAATTGTGCCCCTCACACTCCACACAATCCAAAGGTCTTTAAACACAGTGCTCTGAAGCAATTCCCTTTCAAGACCAATTTGATAGGCCACCTGGGTTGGCAAATGCCTGTCTTCATTTTATCTCAGGGAATTTCAACCTTACTGCAAATACTAAATAGCAGTAGTATTTAAGATGTCAGAGAACTATTTTAATATAGATTTGCTGTAACAGATTAGCTTCAAGTATAAAGATACTTTAGGCTGAAGCCTCATTAGATTGCCAGACTTCAACACATGCTGTATTCTGCCATTTTGTAACACCTATTGATATTTCATTCTAGCCTTAAAGGATCTTCATAAAAATGCAGGACCAGACAAATTATGTTCTCTGTCTTTGTATGTATGCTTATATGTAGAATAGAATAGAATAGAATAGAATAGAATAGAATAGAATAGAATAGAATAGAATAACTTTATTGTCAGCATACAGCTCTCAAAGGGTCACCATCTCTGATATACACTACATAAATATGACATAAACAAACAAACAAACAAACACATAAATAAATAAATACAGAATTATGCATATACCCACATATATTATATGACACAGAGAAACAACAGTCTAGTTCAGGTTATGTATACATGTGCCTGGTGAGAAAAATGAATCTTGCGAGTTTACCAGACGGATGGCATAGGTAAAATAAAAAATTGGAAACAACTTAACTTGCGACCACAGAAGCAAAAATAAGTAATAGGATAAACTTTTGATGAATCTTCTGATTCATCATCCACAACAGTAATGGGTGGTTCTATGAGTAATAAATATATTTGTACCTTGAGTGATATAGGTACTAATAAAAGAAAATATTTGTAGCTCAGGATTGACATGAGGAGTCCCTGGTGCTCTCTGACCTTGCTTGTTTTCTTGCAGCTGTTTCATTACCCAAACTAGGTAATATCATCAGTAGTAGTAAAGAGCGCAGTTTGCTCTCGGTTTATATTCTGGTGCCTTGCCCTGTCAGTGTAGGTGGGGGATGGTCTTAGAGGTTCTTTGGTTGGGCTGTTTACTGTTGGCTTCTTTGGCAATTTCTTGATTGGGGTGTTGTTTATTTGATTGTTGGTCTGATGTTAATCTATGCTGAGTTGGGTGCTGATTGATGGTGGAGGGGTGCTTCCCTTTGGGGCTGATAGATTGTCTCTTTTGCATAGTATATAGATATTGTTAATGTCTATGTGTCTATTGATGGCTGATTTGTCAGAGCGCTAGTAGTCTTGCTGGATTGTTCAAAACCAAAGTTTTGAAACTTTGCAATTTACAGAATATCAGCCTATCATTCTTCTCACTTGTTTGAAATCTCAGTCCTAGGATGAGATCCCCCAGTTGGGAAACAAAAATAAGGGAAAGCAATAAAGGCTGCTCCATTCTTCATATCAATAATGATCAAGAATGGCAGTTTTCCAAGTCATAAGCCTGGCTCCTTGAGGATCAGGAAAGACATGAATCTTTAAATAACTGTCCTCCTGTTGTCAAGGATCTAGAAGAGCTAACACTCTTAAGATCCATGCCTGCAGTGCCTGCTTGAAAAATGGCAATGGCAATGGGGCATGCACTTTGGTGTTGCCTTGGTTGCTGCTAGAGCAGGGGTCCCCAACCCCTGGTTTGTGGACCGGCACTGGGCTGCGGCATGCCAGAAACTGGTCCATGCAAACAAGCAAAGCTCCATCTGCAGGATGCAGGCAGCACGCGAAACCACGCCCCCTCCGGTCCACAGAAGAACCTCTCTCCACGGAACTGGTCTCTGGTGCCCAAAAAGTTGGGGACCTCTGTGCTAGAGTACACGAGGGAGGAGGAAGAAAAAGAGGAAGAGGGAAAGGATGGTACTCCTTTCCTCAATTCCGAGGCCTCCAAAGAAGTTAAGATGATGCAGTGCAGCCCTAAATATTCGAGATATCTGTGAAATAAACTGCTGAGAATTCACAAAGGTCAGTTAACACATTGAATGAAGAACTGTTTTGGTTCTTTTGCTATAGAGAGTTGGGAAATCTAAGGAAATTTAAAAGATTACTAGTAACAAGTGGGTTATAACCGCTTCTTAAGGTACTGGCTGGTTGAAAGGCAGCAATTTCATCAAACATGCTTTAGAAAATTCTAGCTTTAGAAAATTCCTTCAAAGACATGCAGAGAAATGCTCTCACTTCTTCTAACATCACAATGTCCAGTTCCACATAAACAGAGCTGTGACTTGGGATCAATTGGGGAGTTCAGCTTTAAACTTGGCATAATGTCTGGGAGCTACACCAGAGTTCTAAGGAAATAAAAGTATATTTTCAGAGGCGATATCTCTTCTACAGATTGGGCTGCCACCATTATAGATGAGATAGTAATGTCTGCATGATTTCTTAAATGCTAGGGAACATCTCTAGACAAACCTTCTACAAAGAGCTATTCAAAGTATACATGAAAGAATCTCATGGCACCTTAAAGGACTGAATGGAGTTCTTGCTAGCAGCTTTGTTTGAGCAGAGGCCTTATTTTGAACTGAGCAGGGGGGGCACAATGATGTAACTGCAAGGAATTCTTTCAGCCCTCATCTCATATAAACAGCATTAGTCATCTCCCATTTTCTGTCTGAGATACAAATTCTCTGCTTACCTGAGATAACATAATGTAGAATTTATATTGGCAGTAGCTAAAATGCTTGGGGTTTATGCTATCAATTGTGTGGGGGAAATTGTCTATATTTGTTCTCTTCCCCAAATTAGAATTTGATGTCACTCAATAAATTGGCAGAAGGAAGGAAGGAAGGAAGGAAGGAAGGAAGGAAGGAAGGAAGGAAAGAAAGAAAGAAAGAAAGAAAGAAAGAAAGAAAGAAAGAAAGAAAGAAAGAAAGAAAGAAAGAAAGAAAGAAGAAATCACAACACAGGATTCAGTTATGGAATTTCCTGGTACAAGATGGCCAATAGCTTAGACAGTTGGAAAGGGAACAGAGAAATGCAAGGAAGATCTCAATAAATAATAAATGCTACAGTATAGTTAAATGGAGACTTCATGTTTAGAGATGGCATGTTACAGGATACACTTTGTCAAGAGCCATCAATACAAGAAATGTGTTTCTATTGGCTCCCACACGGGAATTTTTGAAGAACTCTGGTTGGTCTTTGTGGAAATATTGATTCAGAAGGACCACAATCTAATGTAGAAAATCTTTTCATAGTATGTTACAATTTTTCTGCACTAAGTACATATCCGTGTAGTTTTCCTTCCCATTGCTTTCTAAGATGTTTTTTGAACTTCCCAGTCTATCCTATTATATGGATTTCCTTTGGTTTCCCTTATAAGTACTAATCAAGTTTGATCCAGCTTAACTTTTGTAGATTAATCAATCAATCAGAATAGAGATGGAAGGGATCTTGGAGGTCTTCTAGTCCAAACCCCTGCTCAAGCAGGAGACCCTATACCATTTCAGACAAGTAACTGTCCAATCTCTTCTTAAAGACTTCCAGTGATGAAGCAACCACAAATTCTGATGGCAAACCATTCCACTGGTTAATTGTCCTCACTGTTAGGAAGTTTCTTCTTAGAAACTTAGAAAGATTAGCTACAGTTGATTAGATGCGGCCATCTGCTCTTGCTACGTATTAAGCTTGCTCCTTTTAGAAAGGAGGCTAGATCAGTTATTGATTGTTAACATTATCACTGACTAGTAGGCATGATGACATTCTAGGATCAGAGAAAGTGTACCCTTGGACCGCAATTGCTGAGAAATTTAAGTGGCAAATTATTGCTTTCATTTTCCACTAGTGGGATTTCCAGGATGTTTTGGCTGGCCATTGTAAAGATAGACTGAATAAAATAGATCCTTGGTTTGAACCAGTAGGTTTTTCTCATGTTCTTAACAATTCAGCCAGCACTTGGCCCCTCTGTTTTCCCACGCTTTATTTCACAAGTCATGGGTTGTCATGACAACAGAGATAGCACTTGCTAGCAAACCTCAATTACTTGTTTATTAAACTACATGCAGAGAAGAGCCCTCTAACAGGACATGGCACAGAATCATTTTGTTACTATCTTATTCTATTGATATACTACTCTTCTGTCAAGGAGCTCAGTGTGTTATACATGATGGCCATTTTCCACCCATTCAACAGAGTCTTGCAATAGATTGGGGCCATGTTCACCCTCCAAGCTACAGGATGAACTACATCTGAACACAGAAAGGGATTATTTGCACAACTACTTTACAACGCATTTCCTTGTTCCACCTTTCCTTAGGACAAGTTCATAAAATCTTCTTAAATAGCCTGTATTCCAAGATAACTAAACTCTATTGATTCTCTTCATCTCATCAGATTTCTGTTATGATTTCTGTACTAACGTGCTTTTAATCCAGCTGAGTCAATGTGTCTCTCTAGCCCAGCATTGTCAACAACAGTGTCTCTCTGGGGTTATAGACTGGATGTTTGCTGGACATGAAATATGTAATATCTGTCCTCTGCTACTGAATACCAACCCTTCTCCCAATCCATTTTCAGTCTGTGACACCAATTACCTGAAACTCTCTACTTGGCCTGTAGGTGTACAGACCAGTACCATGTCACAACACGCCCCGTGTTCCTTGTTCTTTTCTGTGAAACTGGGCATGGAATTGTAGAGAATGTTTCTTGCAGTGTCTGACCATAAAAGGGAAAGAAGGAAATGAGAATTAGCATTAAGAAAAGAAATGAAGGTGCAGCTTGTCTTTTAAGTAGAAGCTTGTTTTAGAAGCTGGCTGATTTAGGACACTTCCCCTCACCCCCACACATTAGCACAGAGAACATTTGTGATGACATCCTTTTTATTGTTATTTTTATTACTACAAAGCAGCATATCATGCAAGCCAAAATTCAGCATAGGAACAGCAAGGGATGATTACTATTGTTGCTGAAAATTGGCACAAAGTGGAGACGAGTTCAGGGGGGCACGCATGCAGCCTGCAAGTGACCAACCCTGCTGTAGATTCTGGATGGAAGAGAATGGAAGAGTGTACTCATGAATGACTGTAGACTCTTAATTGCACTAGGCTGGCATCGGATGGGGGTGGTTTTTTATCTTTGCTGCTCATCTAAGAAATGCATGTGAACTAAGATCGGAGTATAATGCCAAAAAAAAATAATTTATATTTAGAGATAGTATCCTATCCAAGTAGCAAAATGAAGCTAATAAAGCTAAATTGATTTGCTGTGGGTTGTTTTTTTTTAACCTTGTGTGGAGAAGTCTAGGAACAGCAGAAGCTGAAAATACCATGCAGAGGCTTAAAGTCCAAAGCTCTATTGTCACACAATTGGCTTGAAAAGCATTTTCCACAGACATTGTATGAACGCAGTCCTGGAAATGCAGAGTTCCTAGCAGGGAGTTCTCTGCAGAATTCAGCCCATGGAGCTTTTTAATCTTTCCAGTGTGATTATGCTCCATTCTTTAAACAGCAGGAGAGAACATCAATGCTGTCTTTTTTTTTACTGCTGGTCATGCCAAGCTGCAACCTCTTTCTATTTCCCAATCAAGGACATTGCAAGTGCACAGATGTGGGGTTATACCTTATTTAGGAGGGAGGGGGGAACCCACAAGTATCCAGCTGAAAGTTATCAAGTATGGCAATCTTTTTACTTGTAATATTTTTTAGCAACCATTAGATGTCTCTGAATGCTGTGCCCTAGAGCAATCTAAAAACAACAGAGCAAATAAACAAAAGACATTTCCAGATGATTTTTGATTATGCAACCATTTCATTCATGGAAATGTAGAGGGACTCAGATGACATCACCTATTTGTAAGCTTCCCATGCTCTCCTTCTACAAGCTTGCAAGAAAAGAAAAGTGTAATAATTAAGGGGGAAAATGCCACTGTTAGTGCTAAGATCCATCTCATCTGCCTGGGAGAACTAGAAAGCTGGATATCACGATCACTTAGGGCAGACATGTCAAACTCACAACATCATGTGACGTTGCGCGACGTATCAGAGTTTTTTTGCCATTGCCGGCAATGGGGTGGGCGCGGCTCCAGTATGATGAAACCGACCCGTGGGCCGGCAGTTTGACACCCCTGACTTAGGGCTATCACATATGGACTGCAAAAATCTGGATCACTGCTAAATAGCAATAGCAATAGCAATAGCACTTAGATTTATATACCGCTTCACAGTGCTCTACAGCCCTCTCTAAGCGGTTTACATAGTCAGCATATTGCTCCCAACAATCTGCATCCTCATTTTACCCACCTCAGAAGGATGGAAGGCTAAGCCAAACTTGAGCCGGTGAGAATCAAACTGCTAGCAGTCGGCAGAATTAGACTGCAATACTGCATTCTAATCATTGTGCCACCACAGCTCATGACAGGACAGCTAGAGTTTTGTGTTATCTCCTCCTCTTCAGAATAGCATAATAACAGTTTACAGAGGACTTCCTCTGCATTAAAGATAAAGTTTGTTTTTAATTCTCCAGAAACTGTTGTTCTTCACCTTTAATCAGCCCTTGTAGACAGATGAATTAATAGTTGGGAAAGATGTTTATTATAATGCAACACTATCTGAATGCCAGTTTTTCCTTCCCAACACTATGGCTAAGTTCACGACCTGACCTAAGTCATGGTTGTTGAATATAGCATAACTCAGATAGCACTTTCTATCATAAACCATAGTTAGCAAAACATAATGGCTACATTCTTAAAATCAAGCAAATCACATTATAGCTTAATATAATCTATATGGTGCGTACTTGATATTAGGTAGCCCAGGAGTCTTCAAACTCGGCCCTTTTATGACTCATGGACTTCATCTCCCAGAATTCTCAGCCAGGCATGCTGGCTGAGGAATTCTGTGAGTTGAAGTCCATGAGTCATAAAAGGGCCGAGTTTGAAGACTCCTGAGATAGCCAAACATTCAGCTTGGACTAGAAAGACTTAGACTGAAGTCATGTTCAGAGAATGTCTTTCTCATTGAGTTTCTGAGGATTTTCAGCACTCTTCATCTTCTTTCATTACCTGTTGGTGTTATGCCTGAACCATCCACTACTTCTCAGTCTTAGTTACATCACCATTAACTCTAAACTAAAATGGCATATTATTGTACTGTGAAAGTGCATAGATGGTGTATTTAGTGAATAATCTTCTCAGATGGAAGATTATCAAATGAAGAAGACTATTGTGGAAATTGTGGAAGCAAATCAAATCAAATCTTTAATATGGTCAGAGACCAGTATAGGGAGAGAGGGATGATATAAAAAGTATATATAAAAAAATACATCAAAATCTAATTTTGAAAAAGCTGAAAGATATAAAAAGTATACCTAAAAACAAGATTCTAAAAAAATAACCTAAAGGGAGGGATAGGAACACTAGATGTATATAGGGAAGCATAAAAGTTAATATATCATCTAAATGTATCACAGTGCAGAACAGTCTCAAATAACAGACTAATTGCTCATTAAGCCTAGTTTATGGCACCGGTTTGATCTAAAATCTGATGGATTTTAAGGGCTGTTGTGCAGATTCTGGCAACATTATGTGTTGTAACAGGGTTAGTATCTGGAAACAGCAGGGAGGCGTAGAATTGTCTTGTGTGTCCTGGGTATTTAATGGTACCAATGGTAGGATGAGACTAGTGCGCCTGATTGTGTAATACAGGCACTGCAGGAGAACTTGCTGTGTTGTTCCCGTGTAGCCAGCGTCATAGGGGAGTGGAGGCAAAGGTTGTAACTCATGCCCATATTTGGTAGATCATGGCATTCTAACTGTAGTGGTATTTAAAAAAAAGTTTCACTGTTGCACAATTGTCTACTAATGAAACCATTATATATTTAATTTATGCTCATTTTTTTCACTAGCAATTTCACTACCCAATAAAGCTAATAGTAAGTAGTTAAACAACCAAATCATTTTTAAAAAATCAAAATTCAAAGCCTAATTAATGCACAAATTAAAGCACAGTAATGAAACAACACTGTCTATCGAGTACACCTTTCTAAATAGAATGTTATGTTGCCAGAACCAAAAAAAAACCCCTTTTTCAACAGAAAGAAATAAAAAAATCGGTTACCTTAATTTTGGATGGCAGGAATTTCTACAACTAAGGAACAGCTACAGAGAAAGCTTTTAATATTGGAACCAACATCTCCTTCTGAATTTTTTAATATCAATAGCTAGTATTTCGAGAGTCCCAACATCTTTTTTTTTTTTTGTACTATGCTTGCTGGATCTAAATTGTATAGGATTTCAAGGATCCTCACAGAGAGAACTGTGGAATTTTAATAAATTCAACAGAGAGGATGACTCAGGAGTCATTGACTTCTTTCTGAACTTTGCTAGCACCAGCTTTCTGGCCGTGGTACATAGCAGCCATCTCATCTCCTGCCCTTAAAAACCAAAATTAATATACATCAGGTTTCACCACAACTTTCCTTTCCACAAATGACTCCGAAATGAGTATGTCTGCACTGCCAGGTGCTCTCTTAAAGAGCTGAAATGGCCATAAACCAGAGTTGAAAGGAACATAATTACAAAAACTCTTTCTTTTCTTCCATGTTTTTTGGTGTCTGGACGTTTGATGCCAACTCTGACCATGCCTGCATTATGAGCTGTTCATTTGTTTTCCAGCTCTGTTGCTACTCTTAATACAATGTGTAAATGTATTCCTCACATCACTACCAAGACCTTGCCATTTGGGTGGCATCAGGGCTGTTTCTGGGTATATATCTTAATCCTCAAAGTGAATGTAATCCTGAACAAGACAAGTTGATTGTGAACTGCCATTTGGCTGATTAAAGCATCTTGACCTTCTTTGCATTGAGGTTCAGTTCAGTTGTCCTCCTTCAATCCTTATTCAAAAAGTTAAATTTTAACGTAAACTAACTTTAGGGATTTTGACGAATTAGAAAGATGGAATGGATATCCAGCATATCCAGAAGATCACTTATGTTATAATAGCAATATCAATTGTATATGGACTTCAGAAAATATTAATATTGCCATGTTTTAGCCTTAAAATGAAAGTGAAATTATAAACTTAATTTTAGGGGGGGAAATGACTGAGTTTCATGAGAGTTTTCATTTTTATGAGAGAATCTTTTCAGATTTTGAGTGAGAAAGCTGAAATCTTGTGAGATTTTGGCATTTAGGAGCAACATTTGAAGAAGAGACTGCTAAAATTTCCAAAGATGTTGTGCCATTTTTTAAAAGCGTCTGAGCTATTATAAACTGGCATGTCAAACAATTGCTGAGTTTTGTTCTAAGGATTTTTCTTATAAATTCTGTCAGAAGCCAAGTTAGTGGACAAATGTGTCTCAAAGTAAAATGCAAATATTAATCAACGTGAAATTGATTATAGTGATAGTCAATTGTGCTAGCTTGTGGAGGTTTCATTTATTCTTTTATACAAATTTGGGGATAGAAAGTCTAATGTTTTCAGCCAATGGTAAGATGTCCCTCAAAACTAATATTGCACATGTACCGGTCTTTTAGCGAACTGTACATCCAATCAATCAGTTATTATTAAGAGCCAATTAAACATCTGAGTCCAAGTCTTTGAGAGCTGGTTTGAAGAAAAAAAATGAATGATTAGGGGCACCAGCTGAGGAAAGATATAGATCATCAAGAACAGATGAACAGAAGACTTGGGAGAAAGAAGAAGCATTAAAGCAGAAAGAACAAGCCCTGAGGGGGAAAATGAGCTGAAATCAGGAGACTAATGGGACGCTGTGTGATTTAGGTGGCAAAGTTCCACCATAATGGAACAGAGCCAAAGTGTAGAAAAACTGCTTTGGTAGTAATGAGGCAGGGAAGAAATCCATCTTTCTACAATTATAATCTTATGAGGAAGCAGGCCTGATTTACCAAGAACCTGTGTGAAACTGAGGGGAACATAAGCTAGGGTAAATCATCAAAATATAAAGAAAAACTTAGCCTTTGGTGGAGGAATTAGGTGGAGTGTTCCCCATAATGTGAGGGACTCTTATGTGTGGAGTAAATAGGATCTGACATAATTTCAACCAGATTTCTCACTCTTTTCCCCATGTCATCCTCACATTCCTGAATAGCAGTACTGAGATGAGGGAAGAAGTGAGAGCTCTGGTTGGAATTATGTCAGTTTCTATTTAGTCCCTCACATTGAAATGGAGAACATTTCAAATGCTCATTAACCATTTCTGAGGAAATATCATGATATTAGTACTATGGGGGCAGCTTAAAGTCCAATTCAGTTATTCCAATTATCAAGTATTATAGTGTTTTCCCTCTCCTTCCAAATAAATCTTGCTATACAGTCTACAATACTTCCCTGCTGATGGTGATGTCATTATAGGTTGGGAACATCCCAGTTCCTACTGGCCATTTTGCGTCATGATATACCCTCCAATTGTCTCTGGATGCTGTTCTCCACAGTAATTTTGGCTTAGACCATGAGAGACACCAGACACTTGACTCCAGTCTCCTGCACCCTATCAAAGTCACCAAGCCTACCCACCACACAGTGGTTGTTTTTCCCACTAACAGGTGAGACTGGATGGGAGGGCAAACAGACCAAAATGAAACCATTAAACTTAGAAGACTCCCTATTACATCTGTGAGGAGTTGCTGGCCTAATCAATGATGCAGAATAGAGTTTGGCTATCAGGACAAAATAAATGTTGCTGGCATATTTTCAGAAGACTCAGAAGCTGGAGGAATGAAGAAGAGCCCTTAATTTCAGTAGTAACTAAGGAAGGATGCACACCCACATTATGTTAACTTATTTGCTTATATCTTTTTAATTCAGCCCACCGGCCAGCAATCCTAGATCCTGCAGTGAGCTATTTAGGGTAAAGGTTTTAAGCTTTTTGCTTTGTCTTTCTGAAGAATTCAGAAAGTATTCATAGCAGAATTGTATAATCTGAACTTCCCAAGAAGCTACTATTTTTTCCATACCTTAAGTCATGGCAAAATAGTAAGGAATCCTCATACAGATTATCACAGACAATTAACATTCCTCTTCATTAGAGAGTTGGATGGGAAACAAGAAAGCTTGGGGGGAAAGGATGCAAATTAAAGACAATTACAGAATTATTCATTCCTGGGTTTTTTTTTCCTCAGCTGATACTCATCAAATATACAGTAGTTCTTATAATATGCACACCTCTTGCATAATACCTGGAGAGACTGCATACTTGTGAGTACCTGCATACTTCAGGTACATAAGAATATTATAATCAGCAGACTTGTTTGCAACTCTTCAGTCCTCTACAAGTCATGTGGCTGTTCTCCCAACTTCAGAAGCAACCTCTTATAATTTAAATTATCTTCTAATTATTGTTATGTTGTTATTGATGGACAGTCCAAGAACCTTTTTAGAGGTTGGCTCTTTGATTAACACACCGAAGCCATGTAAGTTAATGAAGAGATCCCTTTTTCACTTCATACATCTGAGAAATTAATTGCAAGCTCGATCCACCTTCAGGTCCCATGTTAACAATTTCTTGTGGATTTTTAATACAAACCCTATTTTTTCTGGATCAGAAATCCTTTCCACAAAACAATCTTTTGGGCTCATAATTTTTCTCACGTTTGCCTGCATTTTTCTCCATCAGCCTCAATGTCTTGAGAAACAACTGGAGATCATACTTCTAGTCTGGACTGCGAGTACTGGCACTTGTTCAACCTAAGCCTTTAAGTCTCATTTATTTACCCAAAGCATTATGGGAAACTGAAAGGACTATTTGCTATTCTCCACCATTGCCTGGTAAGCTCACTAATGTAGGAAAAAGAAGGATTTTGCTGTAGGCCCCTCAGAGCTGGCTCTGATCCAGCGTAGCTCTAAGAAATGTTCCAGTTTTGATCTATTTGAGCAACATAAGCCAGCCTGTTACAGTCATTATCACAATGTTAAGCACTCATATTTCCTCATTGTTGTGCACTCTATAAATTAACAAGTATTAGAGGACTGTAAAATGAACCTAGTAGAAGTCATAGTCCAAGATTTGTTAGTCTTTTGTCCATCTGTCATGAGAAAATAACAGTGATGCCCATTAGTATTTGCGGAAGTCTTTGTATAGGGTGATAAATAATGAATTTTTAATCTCAACAATGGCTTGGGTGTACTCTGAGAGCACTGAATCACATTAATGTGAATTAGATACTATTAACAGACTTTGCTCATCCTTTCAGTCACAGACCCAACATGATTAAAGAGTGGCAAAGGAGATTTTGTGATTTCTTTTCGTTCATGTCTATGTTCTGATTGGTGCTTTAGATGCAGTTTAACAATGATTATGAAAACAAAATTAATCACAGGACAGCATGCAGTCCAGCCAATAGCAAATGCATTATGATTGCATTCTTGTAGCTAAGAGGGAGTGTAAACTATCAGATTATATTTCGGTTGGATTGCAGTTTTAGGCTATTTATTCAATGGCCAACATTATGACTGATTATACAGACTAAAGGGTTCAGGATCCCAGTAATCCTAGTTGTTGCCATATGATTTTATGAGATGATTCTATGTTTTGATGATGGTCCTAATGCAATCCATCAGGAATGAACCCAGCTCATAAGATGGTAGTGTTTGGCTGCACTAAGATAAACAAAGGGTCAGATAGTTTCTGCTTCAGTCTGTTTTGGGGATCTTCCCATTATCTTGGGATATTGTGTCATCCAGCCCATCACATTAACATGATAGGTGGCTACAATAACTGGGTTTGTTAACTGGGTTTAGGTTATATAAACCCAGTCTTTTGCTGTTATTGAAACTGAGTTGACCATACAGATCTCATTCAAGGAGAAATGTCAGTTGACAGAAATCAACAAAGTCCATGTGAGATTAGCCAGTCTAGTTGTTTGAATGTGGTTTCCACATCCTTCTAAGATTGGAATTTCCTCCTGCCTGAACAGACACCACCAATTTTTTCCTGTTGGAATTCAGACATCCCTAGATCTGAGGTTTCTGTGCCTGCCTGCCTCCTTTCTGGTGTTTTACAAAAATAAAGCGAATGCCATACTTGCCCTTCTTTTCCAACATTTCACCTTCCCCACCCCTCACTGTCTGTGACTCATTCAGCTGGATGCCCTCCTTTGATTAGCATTTTAATTATTCTAATTGCGTTGTTTGCAAGCTTATCTCTCAGTTCAAACCCAACCACGTTTGCACACACAAACACACAAGACTTTTTATCGCAGGCCCTCTGCAGATGCCATTAGCATTTTCACTCTGGTATCTTGTGGCAGAAAGGAAAAATTAGCATTTGTTCATCTCTTTCTGTTTTGATTCAGGCAGGCATTGTGCAATGGGAACAATAGCTAGTCTCCTCTGCTTGCCTCTGTTCAGGGTCATTGCATTCTGCCTAGAAGAATAGGGATAATTTATCTCTATTTTCCCCTTACGTATCCATTTCAAACAAAGGCTTGGGGAGATTAAAATAAATAGATTGTTTATACCAAGGCCAGTAGCCCACATCCAAACTGCATTTGAATGCGTTTTTTACTTCTCCAGCACATGAATTTGGCAGAGATGCCACCGTTTTGGCAATTTTGAGCAAAATTGAAAAGAGTAGCTCAAGCAACCATTGAGAGAATGCAGAGGTGCTTCAGCTTGTGACAGAGAGAATAGACTCTATTCTGACACAGAGATGGAGGGGGAAAGTAAACAAAATGTCCAGGACAGATTCTGTCCTGCATTCCAAATCTGGTGACCATAAGACTTTCTGATCCATTATGCCAGGCAGGCAGACACAATTTATTTCCCAGTCTCCAAAGAAAGATGAAATATTTCTGTTCAGCCCTCCCTAGTCTAACGTTTGTTCCCAGGAAGCTCATAATGAGGTAAATAATTTAATGTCCTCTAGAAGATTTGAATTACCTCCCACAACTCCATGTCCTTGCCTATAGTGGCTGGAGCAGATAGGAATTGCAGCAAAACCTCTGGAGGACATCAAAGTGTCCACCGCAAGTCTAGGGCCACCTGGAGGAGGCTATTCTGCAAGGGCTAATATGCCAATACAAGTGTCCTAGATTTTGAGATAATTGTCTGCTTGGTAGTAGGATTTCATTATCTAAACATGGAAATTTTATAAATACATACGTACCTAAAATAACTAGTGCAAAATGGCACGATTCTCACGCTTGAACTGTATGTGACAAATTAGCAGTCCTAAATTTTCTATTCCACGCTGCTGCCCTCATGGGGATGAATACATGCTGAACTTTCACAATGGGTTAAGTGAGATCCAGTGATCATGCCGAATGGCTTTTGTATGTGCAATGCTGATGGAAAAAGCAAAACGAGAGTTGCTCTAGATTAAAATACCACTGAAATTTTGACACCGAGAAAAGCCACAAAAAGAGAGATGACCAAGGGGAAATGTGAAGAAACTTGATGCATGAACATAGAATTGATGCATTATTGGGGATAAAGAAGTTAAGATATAGAATAGTTGAATGTGTGAGATAGATTTGAAATAAGAATTTAAGTCCAGCTCTTCCATTAAGCAAGAACAGGGAAGTGGCCTGAGGCACTGATGTCACAAAAAGAGCAACAAGGGAGAAGCACTTCTGAGATTTTCTATCTGTGGCACAGAAATAACTTTTGATGTAATATACTTGGACTTAAGATGGAGAGGAAGCATCATTAACTTGGTGGATTATGAGCTGATTTCCAAACTTTTCCCCAAAATTACAGGCACATATGTTTTTTGAGCCAGTTACATCTGTAGGAGACACATTGTGCCCCTACATTTTGTGTATTCAATAAAACATTGAAAGCCCTCACATTTATCAATATCCTAATGGTTTTAAAGGTCAGATGAGAATGCACTACAATGCCACTCACCTTAGCATTTATGCTACACAACAGAAACCAAAAAGGTCTATAATGAAAATGGTTGGTCAGCTGCAAATTAGTCTTAATATGAAGTCAATGATGCTAGTGGATTTCTATTGAAAAGATCTGCTTCTTTGAGAATAATATAATTGCCTTTGAATTTCAGGGATAAAGGAAACATTCTGAACTTTAAGTCTCTTGTGGTAGAAAAAGACTTATCCATCTCCAAAATAATTAACTCGGGCATCTTAGTGGACTGATGCATATAGTAAGGCTACCATATCTGAATGTAAAGATCTAGAACAGACATGTCAAACTCGCGACGTCACGTGACGTCGCACAACGTATCGGAGCTTTTTTGCCATTGCCGGCAATGGGGTGGGCGCGGCTCCGGTATGATGAAACTGGCCCGCGGGCCGGCAGTTTGACACCCCTGATCTAGAAGATCATTAGATGGTAACAAAATAGCTTTCCTGATCTCTGTGCTGCCATCTAGCGGTCATTTGGATTTTTGCAGCCCAAATATGGTAGCTTTAGTTTGCCACTGCTGGCTCTGAAAAGATATGACTTGTACTTCTTTAACTCAGTTTTAAGCACTGCTATGCAATGCAAAAACAATTCATGTATTAAGGAAAATGAATATCTATTTAAGTGACTACAATGATAAAATGATACGTTTCTGAGCGCTTTTAGAACCTTTTATTATTCTTTTGTTCCTCTTGTTCAAGCTAAGAATAGATGTTACTTCGTTTTGGATGTTTTTAATCAGACAGTTGATAATATTGTACAAAGCAGGCAACAACAATTCATTGGCTTTTCTCATATTAAATTGAACTGATCTTTCTAGATCTCTTAGTGGCTATTGATATTGTTTATCATGGAATTCTTCTAGTTAGCTCTGTGGATTAGGACTTAGTACAGGGTTTCAGAAATTTGTATTCCACTGTGCAAAGCTAGATCTAGAGGACAGTAGTATGACACTATCTCTCACAAAGTGATCATACTTTGTCCCCATGATAATACTCAATAATACTCAAATACTACCAAAATGTATCTGAAAATGACAAGATTTGGAATAAAGTTTAATCAATATGCCAATGACAGCCAAATCCCCTTCGGTAACACTTGGCATCATAATAAAAGGATGGTCAGATCCAGACCTGTGATACTGGGCAACACCAAAGCCAATAAGTTGAGGCATTGTGGATTGGCAAGGCCGTTGTCTGGAATTTAGGAAGGTTAAATCTTTGAACCACATTACCTTCTCTCTGAAGGATGAGGTGTAAAATCTGGTTCTACTGTTCTACTTTAGAACAATCACTATCAACAGAGGCATTGGAACAAATAATTTCCTGTCTACTTCATTATTTAGTTCTGTCTACTTCACCATTTTGGCTGGTCATGGACAGAATACTGTAAGCTTGTCATTGTGATCCATATACTGGGAAACTCTAGATCACTGCTTTATACTGCGTATGAATTAACTTTGAATTTGTTCTATAAACTCTGATAGACCAAAGCATTGCAGCTATCAGAAAGATACTAGGCACTACCAGAATCTTGCTTTTTTGCCACAGTGTTTATATATCTATATCTATGTGTGTGTGTATGTATACGTATAATGTTTTATCAACAAGAATAAAATGCAAAACAGAGAAAACAAAAAAACATACATCCAACAGTAACAACAACAACAAAACATTGCCACAATGTTCTTAAGAAGTTGTTCTGGGTACCAATTTGCTACCAAGCTAAGTTCAAAAATTGTAATAGCATATACAGTAAAGCCATAGGCTGTAGGACCTGAATATTGTGCTGAATACTTCTTTTTTTGTAAGTGCCAATATTTCCAAACCCAGGAAGTGTGTCCTTCAAAGGGTATTACATCTGCTATATGCCAGCCTAAGAAATGGCATTCTCAGTATCTGGATGCCAGTTACAGCATATCCTCTGTCCTCAGTTAAGATGCCACCAAGCCTTTTAAGCTTTTACTGCCAACTGGAAATGGTGTTTAAAACTCCTTTAAAGCTGCTTTCAGGATATTTAAAATGGCTTTAAAGGACTTAAGGTTACTTAAAAACATTTGATATTTCTAAAGGATTTTTATTATAATTAAAAAAATGGGTAGCAGGTAGTAGTATACTTAGCAAATTAATTAATTAATTTCTTGAGTGAGAAGGATTTACTATATTTATAACCATTTTTCCTCCAAAGTGTTGTAGATTAAAATGAGCTATACCATGAAGTTAATGTCCTAGCTTCAGATTCTAAATCCAGCACCATCGCCAGACAACTTTAGCACCTTTGAATTTAATTAATGAATTATACGCCTTCCAATCTCAAACTCATGACTCTGGATTTAACTGAACAGCAGTTAAAATTACGATAAAACATATAATAGAAATATCACGTATATGGTATAATCAGCAGTCAAGGTAAAAATTAAAACAACCAGCAACAAATCAATACCTGCCTCTCAATATCTGCCACACATCCAGATCCCCAGCCTCAGTGATACAACCATATCTTTGACTTTATGGAAAGACAACAATGCCCATCTAATCTTTGGGGTATGATTCCAAAGGGCAAATGCCATGACAGAAAAGGCTGACTTTCTGAGTCCTGCCAGATGGCACATCCTAATAAACAGAACCTGGAGCATGTCTTTCTGCCAGATCTCAAGGGACAGACAGACATAATCAGGGAGAGGCAGTCCCTTAAACAGAGGCCTTTTCAAACTTCCCAAAGCCCTTGTCTGCATACTTGTCTATAGGCATGTAGTCATGTGACTATGATTTACTTTAGTAATAAGTCAAAAGAAAATGGCCAGATGACTGCAAGGAATATAAATCCTTCCATTCTTCACCATTCATTCAGAACTGAAGAAGTTTCTTGGATGAGAAGTGAAATGTCTTCAAGGAAAAACAAAGAAAGTCCAGTTGCCTTTGAAAAAGCACCTTTGGGACATCCATGACTTGGATGACTGAGAATCTCCATAAACAAGTCAAGAGAAAAGAGAAAGAAAAGAGAAGTTGAGGAGGGCATCCAAGTTTAATAGCCGCTTACTAACAGCATAGCCTGTAGTTCAAAATTAGATACTCCATAGAGTTTTATGGCAGCAGTTTGTTCCGAAAATGATGTGGAGAAGAGATGGGCAAGAGTTTTGTCCTTTTTCATGATTACAGTTACACAATAGAGATTCACAAATTATTCAGGGAAGAAGCTCAGTTGCAAGTATCGCTGTGGGAAGTCAAAGGGTAGACATAAATCTGCAAAGCAGGGCATCCTCTCTATGAGTTACCTAATTATCCTGCAGGAGAACCTCTGTTCTTGCCAGCAATTAACTTCAGATATTCACTATGACTTCATTCCAGTCGCTGCAGGTTGCCATTGCTCTCTAAGGCCCGGAGAAAGAGTGGCTACTACCAGTTCATCACCTGAGCTATGAGCAATATTTTCTTTAAAAGAAATGGTTTTCTCAAGGTTTCCTCCCCCCACCCCAAGAATTGGCTGAGGTGTTCTTGTCTCCTGCAATCCTGATCCTGAAGAGATGTCAAATCCTCCTTATCAGAGGAAGACGTGACAATGACCAGTAGTTGGGGAGTCTCGGAATTATATTTAAAATTTCTAGAGGGCACTAGATTGCCTATATCATAGTTATTGGGCATTTCTTTGCACTACTGTTCCTGCTCCTCAATCCTGCAATCATCTTCATTCCTGCTGAACTTGGAGCCCTGAGAATTGGCAGAGAACATTGTAAACCAATCGGAGTGGCTTCCAAATGATGAATGGGAGATTGCAAGAATCACAATTCAGTCAGTGCCTCATAACCTGAGCTCCTTGTCCTCCCCATCCCCATTCTCATAAGAAAGGGGGAAATGGCTATTCCCACCCTTGTCTGCATTCTTAAAAACCTGAGTTGTTGGAATGTGGGAAGAACTGGCTGGCCATCAAGATCTCCTATCTCCTGCATGTATAGGGCTATCAGATCTAGACTGCAAAAATCGAGACAGGTAGAGAGCAGCAAGGAAACACAGAAACAAGCCATTGTATAAAATGGCATTCTGAAACTGATGAAAATGACATAGTATCAGGTTTTGCAGGCAAGCACTTTCTCAACCTGGTGGAAGATTTTCAGGATCTGTATTATCTAGATTATGTGGGGAAATAATCCTGTACAAATAATGAACTATTTTGATCCCTGCTTTATTTCAGTATTCTAATGAGCTATAATTGCTTATATTGAATTGTAAAATAGACATTGTTAGCCAAATCCAATCTGGAAATCCAATCGTCTAATGCACGGGTGTCAAACTCGATCATGTCACGTGACGTATTGTGACGTATTGTGGTGTTTTTTGTCTTTGCTGAGCCGGGGTGGGCGTGGCCTGTGCGTGACACATCCGGCCCGCGGGCTGCCAGTTTAACACTCCTGGTCTAATGAATAAATTCCCAACATGACAGATTTCTAAAAAGGCAATTTGTTATTCCTTCATCTTATATTTTGCCCTGAAGTAGTTAATAACTTTACATTCAGTGCATCACATCTTTCCCCTATAACCATCACAATATTCATGGTCCTAATAAAAGTCATTAGTAACACTGATGTCACACTAAAGTTAAACTGTCATAGGATTATATTTTTAGCTGCCAGAAACAGCCCAGTTCTTAGTAACAAGATTAATCTAAGGCTAAGCAAAGTGAAAAAGAAGTCCTTCCACACTGAGTTTAGGCATGCTCATGCATCAGCACTGCTTCCCCCAGAATAAGTAACATTATTCTTTTTGGACAACCAAGCTTACTTTTCCCATGTAAGTTGTAGTGCAGTTCAAATCATGCAGTTCTTCTTTCACTATATGAAACACTGATCATTGTACAACCATGTAATTGTAATGTAAATATTTGTTTGCAATCATAGGTTTTGGCAAAATTATACTGTAATTTCATTTGTGGGGATACTTGCTTCATCCAGCCTCCCACACTCTGAACCTAATCTTTTGAGAAGATTTCATAAGCAACCTTACCAGTGAATTCAGTCTTCATCCTAGTTACTTTTGGCTTGGTCTCATAATCTTTGTAAACACTGGCCTCTCACTTGACACTGCCTCCCAGCCCCTGAGTTTAAGCCAGCCATCAACAATGTCTACAGAAAACTGTGATGTTGGCAGCACAGTGACATAAATGCAGTGACAACATCACACAAATCGTCGTCTTGGATACATGTCAATGTCTGATGCAAGTGTGTATTGCATGCTAATGTAGTCACAAAAGTATTGTCATTTGTCTATCTTCTCCCTCATGGGTAATTCCTTTGGCAAAATTTGGCAAATATTTTGGTAATTTTCCTCTAGAAGCTGCCAGATTCATGATTCCACAGAAGGACTGAAATTGGGAAGGCAGGAACCAAAGATTCTCAGATCAGTAAGAATATATATGTCATACCTTTGTCTTTGTGGTAAAGACAGAAGAGGAGTAACAAAATAGCAATATAGAGAAATTAAGACATGAAGACAAGCAGGAAGGAAGGGAAGCATAACTATGTCTAGTTTACAGCAACATCTCCATTATATCTCTCCATATCTATCTTTGTGAATCTCCCTTGATTTTTTACTTCATTAGTGAAACATTCCTTTCACATTTCTCATTAGCATGCGCTTCTGCGTCACACTATAACATAGTTTTTTCCACTTGTTTTTCTGTGAGAAACAGCATCCGTATGCTTCTTTTAAAGTTCACTTTTCATTCATTCTGTTGGGTGATTAATTTATCTTCCAATGCTTTTTCTTGTAAGAGTCATACTTTCTCGTCCTGAAGTTGTACTTTCATTCTTAGGTCACTCCAGGCAAGATCTGGAGACTACCTTGCAACATACTAATACCCACATTTTCCCACTTAGGAGGTAAATGTATTATACTGACAAGCATTTGGAATACTCCAGGCAGAATCATTCTGTAGACATTGAACAGAAAACTGACTGTTGAATTCCTGGAGAGTTCAAATTTATTGTTGTGACAGTGAAAGTCTGACCTTCCAGGCACTTCTTGGCAAGAACCAATTTTTGGATAATATATAAACTGTATGTTCTGCATGAGAACAAAAAAGCTCATTGCTCATTCCTCACTATAGAAACAGAAATCCATTCACCTACATTCCTCACAAAAGAAAGAAAATGTGCCCCTTCTTGAAGAAAAGGCATCCTTTTCAAGTTCAGATCTGCTCATTTGATTAGAGCCATTGAGAGGAACTGCAAAGGGAGGCAATCTCCTGCAGGACGTGAAGCATAGAAACTGGGAAGAAGAGGAGGAAACGGTTCTTTCAAATAGCCATGTGGGGTTTTGTTCTTTCCATGTGGTACTTATGAGTTTCTGAAGGTTAACTATTGTTGACAGCTGATAGGAACAGATACTCGGTTTTTAAATCCATCTTTGCTTTTCTGATCTAGCAGGATGGTTCTGACATTCACCGGAATTGCTACAGGCAGGAAATTCATACCATCAGGGGAATTGGTTTGATTTTCCTGGAAAGATTATATAATGAATAGAAATGTGAGCTTTTCTGTCTGGTATTTATTTGGGTTGGGTTGGATCAGTGGTGGGATTCAGCTGGTTCGCACCACTTTGGCAGCTAATTTTTTGTTGCCCAGGACCAGAATGGACTTCCGGAAGTGGCATCCACACAGAGAACCGGTTGTTCACATATTTGAAACCCACCACTGGGTTGAATGGGTCCCTTTGGGTTAAAAGTAGTAAAGTATAAGGGATGTTGGTGAGGTTCTGGTTATCACCTTTAAACTCTGAATGTCATGAGGTCAAGTTATTTGATGGACTGCTTCTCCTTGAGGATATTTACCTGTCCCACTAGGTCATTGATGGCGAACCTTTTAGAGACCGAGTGCCCAAACTGCAACCCAAAACCTACTTATGCATCATCAGGTGCCGGGTGGGTGTGGCCCATTGGGTGGGTGTGGCCCATTGGGTGGGTGTGGCTGCAGTGGTAACAGCAGACTGGGTGGGACTAAAAAGTTCAGTCAATTCCAACTTTGCAAGATCTTTTTTTTTCCCACGAGAAGTTGAAATTGACTGATTGATTGAACTTTTTTTTTTTTGCACACGGCGGTGGAAGCCTAAAGCGAAAAGGTTTTATAAAACCCAGCTGAAGGCCTAGGACTGAGGTGACGGCGTACGTGCCCACAGAGAGGGCTCTGAGTGCCGTCTCTGGCATCCGTGCCATAGGTTCGCCACCATTGCACTAGGTCATATGGGGGGAGGCATGTGCCAGATTCCTTCCCAAAAATGTTTTATTCTTTTGGGGCACAGGAAGTGCTCCTCCTCTGTGGGTGCCCTTTCCCTATGGACTGCTCACTCCTTTGATATCTAGCAGGCCCCCACCCTCCTTGTCTTTTAGAAGAACTTGAAGATCTGGCCCTTCCCACAAGCGTGGGTTGAGTGAGGCTGAGATCTAGTGAAATTGAATATGGATGTATGGAGGAGTCCTTGCTTTTGAGGCATCCGGGTTTTTTGTCACTTTATGGTTAGCTTTTTAAAATGTTTTATCATTGTTATGTGTGCCATCCAAGTTTAGGACATATAAGATGGGTGGCTATATACGTCTTTCAAATAAACAAAGTAGAAAGTGCTCTCTGATTTCTTGTGGTTGTTGTCAGAAACAAGTTTGTCAAGAGGTACATACTGATGTTTCTGGATCTCAAATTACCAAGTACCAGGTCAGAAATCAAAGAAATGTGAGCATATTTCTGTACATGATGGCAGTGGTGTTGGTGGTAGTGACTCTAATTGCACATAAGGTCAGAGGCAACATTGATTTCAAGACAGTCAGTTGAATCCTGGATGATTTCTAGAGTAAAAATGATGCGTGAAGTAAGTTGCTCAGCAGCCTTGCCATGATACACTCTTGTTCTGTAGTTTGGGGATTCAGTGGGTTACTGCTATTTCCTATACAACCCCACTTTCAGCCTTCTTACTATTGCAACAAAATCTCTCCTCCTGTCTCTTGAAGAAGAGATTCTGTTTTTAAAATTCATACTCAGGGAGCTTTAAAATATATTTAGGATTTATTTTGAGAGTTTTGAGTTTACTCTATTATGGTAAGGGGGGTAGAAGGTGCTTGTGTTATTTCTTCTGCATATTTTTCCATTGTTCTGCAGCTGCTCTCGCTAACTCTAGTTCCTGTTCTTCCCAAAGTAAAAAAATCTTCGTTTCCTTTGGGATACAACTAAAGGGAAATTGAAGAGATTATTAGTGAAAGATGGAGGGCTGATATACATGCTCATACGGTAGCATCATTCTCAGAGGGATTATGGAGGAAAAACGGGCACCCATCAATAAATTCCTATTTGCGCCATAAAATAAATCTATGAGAGTTAAAATCAGCAGCTTTCTAATCAGCTAGCTTCTTCCTAATCCCCACCTAACCAGGAGTTATTTTATTTTGCTGCTGAGTGGGAGAAGCGGAGAGATTTCATGTGCTTCCCTGAGAGAAAAACTGCTTGCAGTTTCCATCACCTGTTAGCTATAAGCATGTTGTGATTTTGAGAATTTTGAGAACTATCTGAGTATTTTCCTCCCTTTCCTCCTTCACTGTTTCACTCTTTCCTGATCATGAGATTTACATAGCAGAGGAACAGTCTATTTATGGAAGTTATGAATCTCTGAAGGTTTTAAAGAAGATGCTGGGTAGGTATCTCTCAAGGATTGGCTTAAGCGTGGTTCTCCAGAATAAGGCAGAAGGCTGAAGTGATCATCATTGTGATCCTTTTCAGCATATATCTGTGAATTTGTGAATCTGTGATGTTGTGTTTTTAAATCAATATCAAATACCCCTTCTGCATCTGACCAACACAACTCTGAAGCAGAAATAGATCACAGCAAAAAGTAATAGCAAACTCTAGCCCAGGGGTAGGCAACCTTGGCTCTTTTATGACTCGTGGACTTCAACTCCCAGAATTCCTGAGCCAGCCATGCTAGCTCAGGAATCCTGGGAGTTGAAATCCACGAGTCATAAAAGAGCCAAGGTTGCCTACCCCTGCTAGTCTTTTCTCATCTAATGATCAAACATGAGAGCATCTTCCATTTTTCTTATTAATCAGTCTTTTGTTTGATTATCAATAATTGTTCTGACAAGATGTTTTGGTTGAAGAATGGGGAGGGGGATTTAAATAAATAATAAGCACTACCCACTGTTTTAATCATCAATAATCCTGTTCTCTATTACTTCACAATACTCTACTTTATTCAGTGTCAGTCCTTGAAGTGTGGGCTGAGAGTAAATACGTATCCCTGCAAAGAATTTCCCACTTACAGTTACCATAGCATAGCATAGTATGACTCAAAGAGAAGATTGAGGGAGAGGATGTTGGCTATCACCAGGCTACTTAATCTTACATCTCCACCCAGAAAGTTGTATATCTGGAGGACAGGAAACAATTTTAGAAAAAAGGCAACAAAGTTAGCTTGGAGAAAATCATACCCTTGCTGTAGTCCATTATTTTTGTTGCAACTGGACGGAAACAGACTTAAAATTGTAGTCCCTACATGATTCATACATATAGTACTGTATTCCCAATAACAAGATCTTAAGTGATGTTTACTTAGAAGCAAGTTTCAGTCGGCATAATTAGAATTACAGGCTTTTTAATAGGGAAAAGTAACAGGAATAATGTTTAGACAGAAATAATGTTTAGTTAGTCTGTTCCTAGCTAGAAGGGATGGCTTGTAAGCAATCAACACTTCAGTGCTACTCTGCTTCTTTTCTCCTTTCTAGCAAAGATTGATCACTTACATTTCCTCCTCCTGAAAAAAAAAAAAAAAGGAAAGAGATGTATTTTTTCCGGCTGTAATTACCCACTAGTTCTGAACATGGAGTTGTACTTCACAAAGATCTGGGGCTATCTCCCCCAAACAAATACCACTGAATGATCTGCTAACAGCAATAAAGGAGTGGCAGCTGCAGGGAAGGGTAAAGGCTTTCAAACAAAAATTGTGTTTAGTCAGAGGAAGGATATGTTTTTAGGGGCAGCTTTTAGAAAACTACTTCGAGAAAACCACATCCTCAGCAAGTCTCTTATTACACGGGTTGCTGGTTTATGATACCACCAGGCGTATGGATAATAATGCTTTGCCAATTAACACTGGCTGGGGATGCCATTGTGTTTAAAGTTGAAAAATAAACACCATCTCAAAAAAACAAACAAACCCTAGTCTTTAAGAAAAAAATCAGGCTGATGACCAGAGAACATAACAATTTTGTCTTTTTAAAAAAACAACAACAGGAGCATTAATGATGTCATGTCAAATAGATAATAGGAAACCCGCCCAGATATGAATTCCTTGTGGGGGGGAGAGGGTGGCCTCCAGTTGGCTATTTCCTGGATTTTTATAAATAGCATTGAAATGGCCAATGAAGGGGTTCTCTAAGAGTAAAGGTTATTTTTATTTTGTAACAGTTAAAAGTGTTTTTTCATGGCCTACTTCCAGGATTTCTTTTTTTAAAAAAAATTCCAATCAAAACTATAGCCTGGAATTGCTTAACAGCTTCCCCCTCAAGTAATAATCATGACCGACTGCTTTGCTTGCTTTCTTTTAAACCAGTATTCTAGCACAGCCTTCCAGGGACTTCCATGTTTGTTGGGTTTGAATATAAAGAGAGAGAACATTATCTTGGACTGCACATTAGACAAACGATCTGTTGGGACCCTTATATTAAAACAACATAGGCCCTTCATTTGAATAAAACAGTTCAACTGAGATCTGCATATATGGGCCTGATACGGGTAAATGGTAGGGGTGACACAGAAACATAATCTGCATTCTTTATTTTATTCTTTTTATTTAATCTGCTTCTTTTATTTTCAATGGTTTTCATTAATGTTTTATATTCTGTATGTTTTATATTTTATTCTATGTTCCTATGTTTTATATTCTGTATTATGATATAGCCTATGACTTAATCAACAATAAAGTCCCAGGTTAAAGTTCCAGGTTTCTGTCAGTAATTTCTAAATGGTGGAAAGTCTCCCTAAGAGACAGGTTGTTTGGGATCGTGACACTGTGGGATCATCTTTTCCCTAATAGCCAAGGCTAACTGGTCTGAACACTAGAAGAGGACTGTCACTGAACCATTCTAGATTTATGAGTTTAATTGCACCCTAATTGCCCTATAAGAGCTGCCTCTCTGTTCTTATGACATGCATGGCTTTAATAGATGGCTGTTTTTCACTGGTAGTGGCAAGGAAAAAGCAACTCATTCTTTGTCACTAGTTAATGGCTAATTAGCTGGGTGGCAAAGAGAAGTGGGTGGATCTCGCAAGTTTTTGTGGGCTGTCAAATGAGCATCCCAGGGCTGTGCACTTGTAGGGACTGCTGCAAAATGCTGGTCTTGATCTTATCCTTTGCAGCATCTCTACACCAACAGATGTTCTTGCTGCTATTTTCTGGGGCAAGGGAGGATGAGGCAAAGTAGGATAGAAAGGCCATGCGGTAGCCAATATGGAAGTGCAGAAAACAGCGATCCAGCCAACACCCTGCTCTCATTTCTCACCCCACTCATTTTGCTTTTGCAACAAGGAATAAGAATAAGAGCAATGTGTGTTTGTGTGCATGGACGAGTGCGACAAAACCAACTTTTCCACCAGCCCTTCAGCACAGGAAGGGGAGGAGCAAAGAACTATGGAGGGAGGGAGGGAGGGAGGCCACAATGTAATTCTAGAAGTTGAGAGACCAAATAAAACAGGGATTCCACTAATTGGCAGCTATCAGATCAAGGGAAAACCTGACAAAACTGTTGTTTTTCTTGAGGAAAATAAGATGAAATTGACCGAAGGGGGGGGGGAAGGGTTGTAGAAGAGATAAAAGAAGGGGAAAGTAAGTTCAAAAGATTGGAGGAACCCCAATACAGGTAGGAATGTGTGCAAGGTATGGCAAAAAGATCAACAGAGCAGGCATGTGTGATTGAAGCTTTATATGAGTCGAGGCAAATAAAAAACAAGCAGAGTTTCAGTGGCACCAGTGTGACCACCATCTTGACTTTTTTGATCTTACAGATATCTCGGAATATAGGTAACACTGATATAGGGAGAAAAAAAGGAATGTGCTGGGATGTTCTCTCCCTCTCTTCTACTGTTTTGCACAATAATTCCAGAGACATTTTGTTGATGCCCCCAAAGGGAAGCATCAGGCAACAGCTTCAATGAGTTAGACAGCAATAACTTAATGATAAGGAAATTAGATACAAGAACTCTATTAAAATAGCATTAAGACAAGGATATAATGCTACAAAAGCAATGAAATGAGAAGCAATAGAAGATAATAAGATGGGAGGGGGAGCCAGGGTAAGGTAATATATGGCACGGTATGGTTTAATAAATCTGCTTGAGGAAATAATGAAGAGGCGAGAGACCCAAGAGGCAGTGACAAAAACCGAGTTGGAGGCCCCCAGCATGATGCAAAAGACAAGGGATGTGCCAGTAACAGGGAACAAAAATACAGTGACTCAAAGGATACAGCCCCAGCAGGGAATAAACCGTAGTTTTCCTTGGTAACAAACTAAAATTAAAGCAGGGCAGTTTCATAGAGAGAAATGCAATGTTGTGTGTCTATTTAATGGTATGATGTTTTATTTTACACCCCTAATCACAGTGGAGGAAATGCACTGGAAATGTGTGTCTCTAACCTGGCCAGACAAGAGAGGTAGGCAGAATATATAGAAAGAACTACCAAATGTGGGTAAATATTGACCTGGAACTTTAAAGGAAGATTGCTGTGGAGGTAGATATTATTGCACATTAAGTGTTTGGTACTAGGGTTTCAACAAACTGTGTGGGAAGCCAATATGTAACATGAAGAGCCAGTCTGGCTTAATAGTCACTGTTAAGATGTTGGCCTAGAAACCAAAAGATGGCGAGTTCTAGTCCCGCTTTAGTCATGAAAAACTGGATGAATAACTTTGGGTCAGTCATTCTTTCTCAGCCCAAGTCACTTTACTGCAAGGGTCCCCAACCTTGGCCACTTTAAGACTTGTGGACTTCAACTCCCAGAATTCCTCAACCAGCATGGCTGGCTGAGGAATTCTGGGAGTTGAAGTCCACAAATCATAAAGTGGCCAAGGTTGGGGACCTCTGCTTTACTGGACTGTTGCTGTGGGGAAAATAAGAGGAGAAAGGAGTGTTTATTTATTTATTTATTTGCTTCCCTTCTTGCGTAGGGCTACTCTGAGTGACTTACAATAAAACAGAAAAAAAATAAATAAAAATGTAAACAAAACAAAGGAATAAAACAATAAAAATAAACAATGGAAATATAACCATATGAAATTAAAGAAGTTGGGTGGAGGGGGAGACAGGAAATGGAGAAGGGAGGTGGGTATCAACTCTATAAATGAGCATGGGTACAGCCATTTTTCTTCTCATTCTAGGTTGCCACATAGAACAGAGGGAGGGGGGTTGCCCAGGTGCTTCGCTAGTCAAAATAATTTTTAGTCCTGTGGGAACCAAGGTCATCGGTTGCTCCCAAGACTGCAGGCTGGGTGTTGCAAAAAAAGCCCACCAAATAATTATATAGGGGGATGTAGTTGCTTGCATAGTTTTATGGGTGGGACTTTTAACTTTGATTGGGGAATTGTTACATATGTATCCAGACTTGGTTTCACTCTTGACCGTGCCGATACTTTGTAACTAATAAACATGTTCTTTGAGGAATTTGCAAGCCTTGGAGTTCTGCTTTATTTGTCTCTGCCTTTCGGAACCATGACAGTGGGGTCGGCTAGTTAGTCCAGTAGCCACCTCTGGTGATGAGTTCCCTTACTGGGTCTTCTGGCCAATTGGCAAAGCCTGATCTTCAGGCCCCTGCAAAATGACAGGAGGGTGGTGGCAAACACCCAGAGGGTGGGGAGGATGGTCCGAGACAGCTGGTGCTATAGCACAGAAATCTCTTCTCCTGGATCCTGGAGAATTAGAACTAGGTATGTTTTCCATCTTGACTTACTTATAAAATAATAAAGAGAGATAAAAATCTAATACATAAAATAAAAACGGTAAATCTGGGACATGCATGACCTTAGATTGGGCAAAGAAAAAAATTGAGAGAGAAAATGGAAGAAGAGAGTTGAGAGCACAGACTAGTTAATCTAGTCCACAGGTTAAGCGGAGGTGGGGGGGGGAAGAAAAGTTTTGATACAGCTCAAAACTGTATCAAACCTCAGCTGCATGTATGGACAGAATCCTTCTCTTTGATAGGGAATTGTGAGTCTTGCACATTTCAAGCTTCAAAATCTAAGAGTAAAATGAATAATTTAGATGTAGGCTGGGGTAACTGGAGACAAAGGATTGAAAGGAATAACAACAAAGTTGCAAGTAAAAGATGAGCAAAACCTAAATAAACCCTTTCACTCTTTCTTGTTTTTGTTCTAGAAAGAAACTCTGTTTTAAAACACTTATTCAGAAAGGGTATATTAAAAGAATTAAAAGAATTAAAAGAATCTTATTATAAGATCAGATTGAAGAGGAACACTAAAATAATAATAAAATAATGGTCAAGTCTCCTTAAGGAAAGGTTCAACTCCTGTTGACTTAATGGATGCACTGATGCACTTTGCTTGGCAACAAGGAGTGGGACATGGGTCTTCTTCCATGACCCTTTTTATTGTTTTTACTTTACAATCTATCCTATTGCTGGTATGTAAAATCTCATCCACATTCTAAACAAATCTTCTTATATTTTTGAGATCAGCCAAGGTTGACTAGGTGCTGTCACCTGTCTGGGCTGGTAGAACAAAAAGAATCTTTTCATATCTATTAAAAAAAATACGAAAAAATCAAAGCAATCAGAAACAGTGAAATAGAGATAGAGGGCATGAAAAGGTACCATTGTTCAAATCCTATTTTGGTTGAGTCTTCTCTAAGAAGAGGACTTACAGTATATTTGATTTGAACTTGAGTGTCAGGAATGACTTAAGTACGTTGAATGAATGAATTCATTTGGGTCCATAGGAATAGCATAAATGATGCTGAACAATCTTGTTGATAGATTCTCAGTTCTCTGTCTGCCCCTGAGAAATTTTGGATGAAGGCAAATGTCCCTATCATTAAAATATGAAAAACAAAAGACCTTAAAGAGATATACGTCATTCATTTTGACCTCAGTAAGTTAGTTTGACCTCAGTATCTGTATTGTAAACTGTTTATGAGAGCCAGCTTGATCTAGTGGTTTAAGGCATTGAGCTAGAAATCAAGAGACTGTGAGTTCTAGTCCTGCCTTAAGTATGAAAACTGGCTGGGTGACTTTAGACCAGGGGTGTCAAACTCAATTTCATTGAGGGCCACATCAGCATTGCGGTTGCCCTCAGGGGAGCGGGGGGGCAGGGTGGGTGCGGCCTACTGGGTGGGCATGGATGGAGTGGGTGTGGCCTACTGGGTGGGCATGGCCAGCTCTACATCGTTCGTGTCAAGGATGCCTGTGGGGGTCTGGGCAGGAGTGGGACAGACTTGAGGGTCTCTGGCAGAAGGGGGTGGGACCGGGGCAAGCGCCAAGGCATGGTCCACCTCTTCATTCCTCACAAAGGGTGACACCTCCCCAGCATGCACCCAGGGGGTGGGGCCGATGCGGCAGGGGCTGGTTCCTCGCTGTTTCCAGACAGCCTTGTGGAGCTAAGACTGAATGTGTTTCAGCATAGATGGCCACCACAAAATTGTACATTGGCTCCTGGCCGGCCTGGGCCAGGGCCAAGGCAGTGGGGACCGTTCACTCACTGTTTCCAGGATGGCTTCGCGGGCCATATGAAACCGCTCTGCGGGCCGCATCCAGCCTCCGGGCCTTGTGTTTGACATGTCTGCTTTAGACCACTCTCTCTCAGCTTACAATGTCAGGCTTCAGCAACAAGCTGATCAGTCAATACCTGTTGCAGCCAATGGATCAACATTTGGTTTATCCAGGGGGAGAAAAAAGCAAACCATGCACCTGTGGGAAAACAATAGGGGAAAAATAGATTTCAGTACTGTTTATAAAACATTTGATCTATAAGCATCTTGAAACAAATGAAATATGATTTTTAGAAGTTGAGATTTTGAAGAACAAGTCCTGCCCTTATTTTGCTACTCTGATTTCTCCTTGGATTATATAAATCTTTCATCTTTTTAAAAGTTAATTAATGTTAAAAAGTTAAGTAAGAGCATGATATTGCATTCCATATGATGTTATCTGAGCTTCAGCAAAGCTTTTGACAAAGTGTCCCATGATGCCCTAATTAGCAAGCTGATGAAGGTTGGACTGGACAGCCCTACTGTTTGGTGGATTTATAGTTGGTTGGAAAATCATACTCAAATTACATATAACTGAGTCCTACAACAATGTCACAGCAACCAGGGAGCAATGAAAAAAAGTGAAAAAGTAGGTTCCTCATCATGTCTAACCAAGTTTTTCCTCTCCTTGCTTCAGAGACAGATTAAAGCAAGATCAGCCTTAGCGGTGCTGGATTGTTTGGCTTGTGTCCCCTTCCATCTAGTTCTGTTTCATTATCTAGTTCAGTGGTTCTCAACCTTTTTAATGCCGCGACCCCCAACCGCTCGTAAGTCGAGGACTAAACCGGTCGTAAGTCGAGGACTTAACCGGTCATAAATCGAGGACTACCCAACCGGTCGTAAGTCAAGGATTTTCCCTGCCCGGGAGCGCTGCGCATGCGTGGTTCCGCCCCCTGCGCCGGCCGAGGCGTAGCTGGCAAGCGGCAGAGACGGAGCAGGCCGACCACCAGCTGGCCCAGCTCAAGGGAGGTAAGGCACCCGCCAGAAAAGGGGAAAAAATGGCGGACAGCCTTGCTTGGCGACCCCCGTGAAATGGTTGATCGACCCCAAATGGGGTCGCGACCCATAGGTTGAGAACCGCTGATCTAGTTTAAAGGAGAATTATTTAAGCATGCTGATGGAAAGTGATAATGATGCTTCTAAGCTGGAAGAAGTGCTGTCTACAAACAGAGGCTAGAAATTTCTATGTTTAAAATAGCATAGATGTGTTCACCAGTGGGCTGGTACTCTATGAATGGAATGTTTTTCCTCTTAGCCCTCCAGATTAAAAAAAAAATCCAGATTCTCTCTTCAATAATGTCCCTTGATAGTTTCATCAGATTGGTGCATGTCTATGGAAGTTCTCATCATCCAGGTCATGATTGTCCCAAAGGTGCTTTTTTCAGGAAGTAACTGGACTTTCTTGTTTTTCTTTGAAGACATTTCACTTCTCATCCAAGAAGCTTCTTCAGCTCTGACTGGATGGTGGGGAATGGAAGACCCGGAGGACACAGGTAAACCTCCAATTGGCCTCAACAACTCTCTAAAAGAATGCAAATGACCAGCTGTCTACAAAGAATATAAATCCTTCCATTCCCCACCATCCAGTCAGAGCTGAAGAACCTTTTCGGATAAGAAGCAAAACATCTTCAAAGAAAAACAAGAAAGACCAGTTGCCTCCTGAAAAAGCACCTCTGGGATGACCAGATTGGTGCGATCAACAAAAGTAACAGAGCCTAAGCCTTTTGCTTAGTTAGATCTGGGACACAACAGATTAATGTAGCAAGGGAATAGAGTTTTTAAGTAATAACTGGCAAACTAAAAATGTATGAGCAGAGAGACTTTGCTTGGTCCCCCAGAGGATTTACATAGAGAAAGGATGTGCCATATATTGTTTCCACAAGTGATGCTAAAAGTTGCCTTTGAATGGAATACCTCATCTCCAAGAAATATGAAAGAGAAAGCTGAAGAATTTTTTAAAATGAACAGTCTAGTTGAGATATGTCAAACTCGCGACGTCAGGTGACGCCGTGCGACGTATCGGAGCTTTTTCTCCATTGCCGGCAATGGGGTGGGTGCCGTTTCTTGATGACGCGTCCGGCCCGCGGGCTGGACGTTTAACACCCCTGGTCTGGTTTTATTGCTCATTATACTTGGACATGAGAAATGGAACACTGACTCAAACAATGTTTCTGAAGAGAAACTATGAAACTTGATATTTTACACTCACAGAGTAGAAAACATGATTGAACATATGTTGAGACAAGGTTCTCCCATAAATTTCCCTTCCCCTTGGACCTTCTATGTCACCTGGCAGGAGAGTTTGAAGTCTTCCTCTCTACTTGTCACTTGCTCAGCCTTCAATATCTATTTCTTCTCTGTAATAGTCAATTTACTTCCAATATAAGCAGGAACCATGTTGCCAAGAGTTCTTATAGAAGATGATGCAGCATTCAGAGCTACAGACTGTGAAGAACCACAACTTCCAAAGACATTTTAAAGAAAATGGGGCGGGAAGACTGTAACTGGAATCACCATAGCTGCTCCAGGCCAGGCTTGGCCTGTGGTGCCACAGCAATATAATCTGATTTGAAAGAAAGAGTTACAAGATATTGAGGATATAACCAGAAATGCAAAAGAAACGAAAAAGCTATAGATCTGATTTAGGACAAATCTACTCTACATATTTAAACCAATTTGAAAGTGCTTAAATTACCTTTGAGATGGTGGAGTGGAGATTTCTTTGTAGCATTACAAAATGAAGAAGGAAAATGAAGAGGAAAAACATCCTAAGAAATCCTGACTCCACCCATGATGGCCACCAAACAATGTCAAGGTCAAACATGAAAGTGGTCAGATGGATATTTTTTACTCCCAATCTGAGGTGGTACTGGCTTTTTCCCCTTCCATTTGATTTCAGACTGGCAAGTTCCTTTTCCAGATCTAGGTTCTGTCATTCACATAATTTTCAATCCTTGTTTCTCTGCTTTCTTCAACAAACACTTTTAGAAACACTGTATTTGTTTTAGTATGCACCAAAAGCTAATATTAAGAACACCTACAGATTAAAAGCTTGAAAATGCACCAGAAAAAGCTGGATACTATTGATTTTCAGTGCTATCATCTTTATATAAATAAAAATGTAAATGTTCGTTTGTTCAAAATCTTAAATCTCTGAAAGTTCTTCACCGATTGCTTTGAAATTTTCACATAACATTGCATTCGAACACATGCGTGTTTCTATATACCTAAATTATATAGATGTCACACCTGTGACAGGTAAAACATGCTTTTTAAAAAAACAGCGCCATCTGTTGGACATAAAAGCAACACACACTTTTACCAGACTGAGCCACAGTAACGCGTGGCTGGGTACAGCTAGTTAATTAATATTGAGCTACATATACATACATGCAGATGCAGACATAGCCACCATACTGTTTCCTTTCAGGTTATGTGACATTATGCAAAGTGCATCACACCATATATGAAAAAGGGTGAGACTTCAATCACATGGCCCCCATCTCAACTTTTTTGAACCCCTGCTCTGCAGGGACCTCTGATCAGGATTATAAAATGAAGGCATTCCTGAAAACAACCACCTACTAAGTTTCCAGGTACATCTTTATTAAAAATTCTTTCTAACAATGCAAGTCTGAACCAAATGGCCACTCCTCTTCCAACAATATTAATTATAGTTTAGATTTACTAGGTGAACCTAACTGCTCAGTTTCTCATCCACAAAAAAATCTGTTAAAATAGATATTATCCATACTGTTAAGCTAGGAGATTTCAGGCACTGTGGTCTCATAGGCTGCCAAGTATGATCCCCCAGCACTAATAAGTGCAAATTGTCATGCTGTTTCTAAAGAATAGAAGTTGTCAAATCTTGGTTCCAAAGACAGCTCATCCAATATACTTGGTGCTCAGGGGAAGCAGGGAACCCCAATAGTTAAAATGTAGTATGAAAGGTCCTTGTGTCACACCATGACTGATGTGAAAGATGAATAATGGTGTGTGTCATACAGAATTATGCAGAAGGATAGGAATACAAAATCTCTTGGGAAAGCTTAGTTTAATACAAATAAAGCCTCCTTTGATTCAATTTCTGGGCTTCATGACATGTTCATATAACTTCATTGGCAACAATAAAAGTGTGTTAGTATTGTGTTATTCTGGGATGTTTCTTCAGCCTCCCACTCTAGCCTACAGCTCTAGAATGTTCTGTCAATCTCCCCTCCAAGTCCTGAGCAAATGAAACCTGCTTAGAATTCTGAGGCCAGCCAAGGTTGATGGGAAATTAGGTCCACCCAAGTGGAAGGCATCAAGGTTGGGAAAATTATGTTTATCTGGAGTGATAATAATTCATAAGGATGCTTTCCAGTCCCAAATAGAGATAACAGGGATTGGACCTTGGACCTTTCACTTGGAAAAGCATATGCAGGAGCTTGTAGCTAGTAAGGTGTTAAAGCATTTTCCTTTCAAAGGATCATGAATAAAATAATGATTTTTGCCTTTGAAGAGAAAGAAGGGTTTTTTTTAAAAGGCCAAAATGTTCTTTTTTAAATGTTCACTGAGCTTTGTGCCCTGAGGTTATACTCTGCAGTTTTATCTTCAAACTTTTCTTTTCTCTTGCCAGATTTAGAAATGAATTCCTTGGGAAAATAAATAAATAAAAGTGGATATTCATGCAGCATCATTATGAGGCAGAAACTTTTAACTTAGGAAGCTCATATTACCAAGAGTTGTGCAAAGGCAACTTGAGTTTTTTTTTTTTTTTTTACCCAAGATAGGACAATGTGTGAAATTTCCATCCTACCTTCAGTGTTTTGGCCCTTCAGTGGCTATTTTATTTTTATTTTTTTTCCCATCTGGTGGGGATTTGATGAAGAAGTAGAACACACTATTTTAGAATAATTTACTGCAAATTTGATTACAAGCTATTTCACTATGGATCAGAACACTTGGTTTCCATTTAATTAAGTCCAAGGAGACTTCCTGTCAAGATGGACATGCTTAATAAAATTACATTTCTTCGCAAGGGCATAAAGTGAATGCCACTGTCTCAAGACTTCCTCATCAGCCTCCTCCTTTGTTTTGCTTTCTCAACTGTTTTGGGGAGAGATGGTCTGAGCTTACCCTCTTTCCCCATGATTCATTTGAGAACTCTGGAATACACACATGCTCCACTTGCACCAGATCACGGTCTTTCTGACAGAAAGTGCAAAGAGTTTGATCTATAATTTACACAGATATTCGTCTAGGGAGTAGTTTGATGTGCTAAGAAATATAGATGCTACCAGCCTGGTGCTGTGTCTTCTTTTAATATGGAAAGTTTTTGCATCAAGGAAAAAATATTAATGATGATATATGACAGCATGATTAGCTTCCCTAGGACCTACTATCTCCAAACACTTTCTTTCCCCTACCCTTCTCCTTTGCAGAAAACCTTGTGATTCTTTTTCACTCTAGAGGATATTTGATCAAAGGATAAGGGATAAAAGTACCACATCCCACCTGCTCCATTTTCAGAACTTTCTCCTCCTCATCCTTTCTGCTTTCTTCACAAATTCACCATACTTTCACCACTCTTACCACAAATTCAAATTGCTCTCATCACTCTCCTTTGATACCAAATGACCCCTCTGCTCAAAAGATTTACAGATACGTGAGCCTGTCTGCAGTGCAGGACATCCCAGTTTTATTGGGCACATATGAAGATTCGCCATACTGCTGAATATCTGTAGGATGAGGGTGAAGGTTTGTTCTTCAAGCTTGTGGGTTGGTTTCTGAACGTTTCCTTACCTGGCTAGATAACATCTTCAGCGGAGTTTAGGGGATCCCCTAAACTCCCCTAAACATCCCAAACTCCACTGAAGATGTTACCTAGCCTGGTAACGAAATGTTAGGAAACCAACTCACAAGTTCGGAGAATGAACCTTCACACTCACACATGAAGATTTTGTGGTTGAGGCCACTGCTAGATGCTGAAGCTGGAACCAGGGCAGTGCTAGTGGCAGATCTGTCTGCTGAAACTTAAAGCCAGCCCTTGAGCTTTGGAATGCAGTACAGTGAGTTCTAGGCATGAAAGTTGGTGGGTGACTTTGGGCCAGTCACTCTCTCTCATTTGAGCCCACCTCACAGGGTTGTTCTTGTGAGGGAAAATAGGAGAAGGAAGAGTATTTGGTATGTTCACCGCCTTGAGTTATTTATAAAAATAATAAGGATGGGATGAAAACAATCTAAAAATAAAATTAAATAAAATAACAATGAACCATAATTGTTCCCTGGAATCCCTCATTTGAAACTCGCAACAGAGGCCCATAAATAGAGTGCATGCATCATGCAAAGCTCTAAGTAGTATCTTAGATTCTGGGTAAATCTGCTCTGTGAACCCAGTTGCTGTGGCTTGTAAAGTGGGACTCATTGTTTAGCTAATGTTGAGTTATTCAACAAACTTGACTTAAGTCACTATGATTCTGCCAATAGTAGAGGAAAGCTGCTGCCCTTCAGGGTTTCCTTATGAACATCCCTGTCAGGCTGTTTGGCAGCTGCCTAAAAAAAAAAAACAATTCACAGCAAGATTCTCTCAGCCTTCTTTTTAGTAAAGCTTTATTGATATGAAAGGTGGGGGGGGGGAATGGAGATCCATTACAAAAATTCCAGCAGCACAACCATTTTTTCATTTTTATCCAATAACATCCCTCTGTACATTAGGGTGGAGGCCTTTTGGTTTTCTTTCTAGTCTTCAGGAGTTTGCAAATAGGCAGGTTTGAGAAACTTGCAGCTGACTGTTTATATAATGGTCTCCAGAACCGTTATCCATCTGGGAAAGGAATTTTTCTCTTTCCAAGCAGCCAGAGGTTTTTTTGCTAGAAAGAAGGGTGGGCAGGGTTTTACTTCTGTAGTGTTTCATCGAAAGCTCTGCATGCCAGTAGTAGGTGGGTCAGAACCAAATGTATGTGGACTTTGATAAAAGCCATTTGTCTTTGTTCAATGCATAAGGGCATTTGGATATTCTCCATGCTGATCTTCTGCAAGATTCCCTCCCTGTTTACTAGCTATGGGACAAGAACAGAGCCAGTGACAACGTATGGTCTGGTAAAGGCATGCATCAGAAGACTATTCCATGACTAGACAGACGTTCAGAAGGGTTCCTCTGATTAGTAGCCAAGAGAGGAGTTTGCAATCTTTCTTTGCTACACCCAGTAAAACAAGACCTTTATTGCAAAGGCCCTTATTCTCAATACAATTGAAGGTTCTATGATTCTTGACAGCATGTCTTAGCAGAACCAAATCGTCTCCGCCCTGGCTGATTCATTCCAGCTGATTGATCATGCTGTGTAGCAACTCAGAATTTGCAATAATGCAAACCCATCTAGCAGAAGTTCTTTATATTCTTCCCCAGCTGTTTCTAGATGTAAGAGCAGCTGAATCTGGATCTTGAGATATAAAACATATGAAAAGAACTTTGAGGTGAAAGGTTGTAAAAGATATTTTTTTAAAAAAAATATATGCGCAACAAATGAATTTGTGCATGTGATTGTTTATAAAACGGCAACAGAGCTTTAGACCCAAACTGGCAATTCTGAGAGGTGAAGTTTTACAAGTTTAGAGGCATCCAGCTGGGGATGGCAGCTTTGTCATTATATTTTTCCCTTCCTCTATTTAGGAAGGGAGTTCTCATTTTTTAAAAAAAGAAAAATGAATAATTATGCTGCATCATTATGTTTTAATTTCTTTCAGTGAGAGATTAGTAGATAAAGGGCTCTACAAGACACTATGACACTACTAAATTTAGAGAATCTATTTCTTTCTCTCTTAGGTCCAAATTATTTGAAAGCTGAGTATTCTCTTTGGACTCTATAATTTTTGGACAATCAGTTTTCCCAATGGTCAGTCATTTCCTGGTTCCTGGACTTAAGTCACCATTAGCGTCTCTCTTTCCCTGATCCATTCCTTCAATATTCTGCTTTCTATATCTTATCAGTTGGAATATTTTAGACTATAGTAGGCCATCTGTGTGTTGTTGGGTGATTATTTCAGAGATTATTTCCTTTTCTAAGTATGGAAACAGAATGACCAAAGGTAGGCAAAAAAAGCAGTGGGAGTAGGAGCGATTTCTAACTTCCTGCCAACTTCCCCACTCAGTTTCCTTATGGGAACCTGGCAGGGAACATCAGAAACCTCCTTTCCTGGAGGTGCAGGTCAGGAATGATATTTGGGAGTGTTCAAGAGGTGCCACCTGGGTTGGGAAAGATGTGTGGGGGTGCACCAGAGATACCACATGGGTTGGGTAGGTCATGTGGGTGGGTGCCATAGAACAGGAAGGGGGCCTGGTAGGTGCTATGCAGGATGGGTAGGGTGCATGATGAGGTGGTACAGGTCAAAACAAATGCATGAGGGTTGCAAGGATGTGTGAGAGGTGCTGTGCTGGGGATGGCATAGATTAGGAAGGGTGCCTGGGATGCTTGGGAGTTTGCAAGAGGTGCTATGCAGTCATGGACAATTGGAGGAAGGTTGTATGTGTGTGCCCAAGAGGTGCTGCATGGGTCAAGGAAGGCATGCAAGGCACAGGTTGGGAGTGTGCACAGAGTGGTGGTGCCATGGGCCTAGACAGGTTTGTCACCTCTCTATTCTTCCCTCCCTTCCTTTCCCTTCCCTTCACAGCAGGGATGTAAGTGACTACTACTTGGTGGAGGAGTGAGGGACTGGGAGACTGGCTGGGAAACTGTCACAGAATATTGAAAATGAAGATCGTGTAACTACCATAGCAGGAAGCCACCTCTACTTCCCCAAATTTCATTCCCTTGGGAGTAATGGGTCCCAGATTTTGGTCACATTCTGTAAGTTAGCCCATTTGAGGTACCTTAGTTCAAAAACTGTTGCCCTACGATGCATCATTTTGCCCAGTTGAAAGTCATAATGAGAGTCTTAGTTTGTTCCCTCTCTACTGAGTTTCTGCTAGTGCAGCATCACAAAACCATACTCACAGCTACTAGAGAAAGTTCTGGTTGCAAAAATGGCAATATGTTGTTATTTCATCTTCACAGCTTGCAAGAGGCTTTTAGATAGGGGGAATGGTGGCTTTTCATAAAATGTCCCCTCATACTAAATATTCAGAGGTTTTTTTGTAGTGAACATGTGATGGGGGCATTAGCAATTTTCCTTTTGTGTGGCATGGCAGTAGTTCAGGGGGAAGATATTGAGTAATACTCTTCATTGTTCAAGTGGGCAGGGCATGGCTCACAGTTTCTCTCGATTGTTTCAGTTTCAAGCTGTGAGGAAATGAGTGGGAAGAAAAACAATGATATGGAAGTTCTTGTAGAGAGAATTATGCTGTGGTTTCAGAGCTGTCCACATTCTGTTTTCCTAAAATTTCACCAAAATCCAACCAAAAACAGTTGTGTCAGTTTGACTAGAAATTATGGATATTGTTGCCCAAGATATTTGGAGGACAATGTGTTGTATTCTCTCTCTTTGGCCTACAGGTTTGGCTACATGATGCATTCTTTGTCCCAGACAGAACTCTTGTCATAATTGCAATACTTTTACAACAGTAGTAGTAAGAACAAGAACAAACTCAGAAGGACAAAACAAAAAACAAAACAAAAAAAACAAGGCCAACAAGGTAAAGTAAGATGAAAGGATACAATCTGCTGAACTAACCAGTGACAAATATGATGTCCAATTTTCAGAATTCTTGTCGCAGGATTAAGTCACTGCAGAGAAATTTGTTCCCCTTAAATTCTATCCATTCAGACATGTGTCTTCAGACAAATTCCCCAAAGTTTTGGGTAATGTCAGAACAAGTGAGCTTAGAAGGAAACATGAATCAATACTTTGCTCAATGAACAGTTAATGGTGACAAGGACTTATATGTGGGATGTGTCCAGATTTTAAAGAATGGATGTTTACTATAGAACTTTATAGTTCCACAGAACACTTCTATGACACCAGTGATGCTTTGTAAAGCAACAGCACTGAATTACGAGGCCCACAAGACCTGAATCTGTTTTGCAGTTATTGTAGCATATTAGATGGTTATATTCTAACAAGTGCAAGGAAAATTTAGGCAAACCATATAATTTATATGGCTGCTATTTCTTCCATACTCCTTAAAATTATTTACTTGCATGTCACTATTTCCCACAAAGGCAATATTTTGTATGTAGAGTGGGTTTCTTTTTAAATTAATGCACACAAGCATTTGCAAGTTACAATATACTGTATATACTATTGTTAAAAAAATACTTCCTCCACGTATAGGGAGGTGGGGTCTATGCTGTTTTATGTTAGTAGCATAATCTGAAAGGCTTTTGATAACAGTTTTAAGGAATGAATATATCAAAGTTGCACACTGAACATTTAAGAATTTTCCATAACATTAAAATTTGGGGTGAATTTTTAAAATATTATGTATTAAAATATGGAGAGAAAAAGCCTCAAATGACTTGGAGGAAGAGAAGGATGGGGAAGAGATTACAGGAGAAAAGGAAGGAGAAATTACAAGAGAAAAGGAAGGAAAAAATAGATGCAAATGTTTGAGTTATTGTTATGCAATTTGAATGTCATTTTCTCTGATGGTATATACGTTGAAAGATAATATTCCTGGTTAACTGATAGTAATTTGTTTTTGTTTGTTTTCATAGAGAAAGAAATAAGAGGAGAAGGGGAAGAGAGACACAGAGAAGAATTCAAAGTGAATAATTAAATATAAAATCCTGTAAATAACTATGAGAGAGAAGACTTTCATTGAAGTGAGGAATCTTTTGTAAAAGAAAAATCACTCATGAATGTCTGAGCCTAGTTCCTCAAATTGGCAACTACAAAACAGTAGGACAATATTCTAAAAATTACGACAAATGTAAGGACTTATTCAGGTCTGTGCAGAATCAGAACCTTTCCTCACTGCTGAGATAAAATGTTATCCATTCATCTTTGAGTCAACGGAAAACTATGCTAGCATGAAGTTTGCTGCCCTTTCAGTCCCTCTCCTATCTGTTCTGCTCAAGGTCAAATGGTGATCTTCTCATTTTGCATGTGTGAGGTGTGATCACTAAAGCAATTGAGTGATTCTTATGGCTGTGCTGTCCTCCCTCTTCTGCTTGTCAGCTGACAGGAAAAACATCCACCAGTCATGGTGCACTGCCATGAATAAAGCAAGCCTGACTGCTCTGTCTGGTGCCCCTCCTCCTATGCCCCTTTCTGTTGCCACCTGAATAAAGTTAGGGAAAAACAACAGATTGGAGATGTATAAAGGATGCTGAATCACAAGCAGCACACTTATTGACAAGTTCCCTACACTTCCTTTTCTTTCTTTATAACATAACATAACATAACATAACATAACATAACATAACATAACATAACATAACATAACATAACATAACATAACATAACATAACATAACATAACATAACATAACATAACATAACAGCAGCAGCAGCAGCAGCAGCAACAACAACAACAACAACAACAACAACAACAACAACAACAACAATAATAATAATAATAATAATAATAATAATAATAATAATAATAATAATAATAATAAAAAGTTGGAAGGGACCTTGGAGGTCATCGAGTCCAACCCCCTGCTCAGGCAGGAAACCCTACACCATTTCGGACAAATGGTTGTTTGTGTGTATTATGTTATATAAAGAAAGAAGATAGATAGATAGATAGATAGATAGATAGATAGATAGATAGATAGATAGACAGACAGACAGACAGACAGACAGACAGACAGACAGACAGACAGACAGACAGACAGACAGACAGACAGACAGACAGATAGATGTATAAACAGTTTTCAATCAGTGTGTACTACCTGCTCTAACATATGCCAGTGAAACATGGACACTAACCTCAAAAGCTACGAATAGCACAAAGAGCCATGGAAAGATACATGCTCGGCATCACAAGGCAAGATACAAAAGGCCTGCACATGGATTAGAGAACAAACGAAAGCATACAATATCATCAAGAGACTAAAAGAACTGAAATGGAAATGGACTGGTCACATAGCAAGAAGAACTGATGGCAGGTGGACCAAGGCAGTCATAGAATGGATCCCACTTGATAAAAAGCATCCACAAAAGAGACCTAAAACAAGATGGATCAACGACATCAGCAAGTATTGTGGGCCCAATTGGCAAAAGAAAGCTCAGGACCATAGGGATTGGAAACATGTGGAAGAGACCTTCATCCTGCAGTGGCTAGACAATGGCTAAAATGATGATGAATGATACACACAGATGCACGCACATACACACAAACACACACACAAACACCCTGGCAATAAACTGGTAAGGGACACAAATGTTAAACCACATACACAATATCACAGACTGAGTAGTCGAGCTGTAACTCTGAAAGACCACCAGGACAAGGCTGCTCTGTCCAGAGAAGAGCAGAAATGTGACAGAGTAGAGATTGGGGGGGGGATGTTTGTATCAGCCAGAAATAGCCAATAAATGCTACTCAGACCCACCCATTACTTACTGATCAATTGACCTTACATCCAACATAATTGTTTGTGAAGCATTAACACATATTATACACCCTGGGACTATCTTTGAATTCTATTTTAAAATGCTGTTTTAACCTGGTACAACTAAACTGTCAGAATAAAGAGGAAAATGAAGCTTATTTACCAGCACAACTAAGGATGACTTAAGTTTGTCTTGCTCATCAGCTGGACTCCTAGTGTGAGAGGAAGACCCAACAGAAAAAGGTTGTTATCAGTGATACATTGATATGTAACTCTTAGACTATCCAAGGCAGGGGTCTTCAAACTTGGCCCTTTTATGACTTGTGGACTTCAACTTCCAGAATTCATCAGCCAGGCACGTTGGCTGAGGAATTCTGGGAGTTGAAGTCCACAAGTCATAAAAGGGCCAAGTTTAAAGACCCCTGATCCAAGGGCTGGATCCATAAATTGCAAGGGTTTTTTCAAGTTTTGATTATACAGTCATGAGTGTTATTTCTACATTTTTTTACCCTGATGCTTCTAGTTTCAAAATGTATTATGCTCCTTGCCGGTGACCATTTGCAAAAATCTAGATGGTAGCTCAGAAATCTGTATCTAATAGCGGGTAGGTCTGCCATTTGGGGATGTTCTTGGGAATGCATTCCAGAGTTGAACCCATTAGAAAAATATTTCTCAACTTGCTCTTTGGTAATTTACCAAATAAAAAGTTCCATATGGTTATCTTGCCCGCCCTTAGCCAACATGTAACAGAAGATAATTTTTCTTTAGAGTTCCTGCAGGGCTATTTGCTTCATCTGAATTACAACTTAAAGTGAAATAATGCACTTCTCAAATAGAGAATATAATGTGGGACAACTGAGAATGTGGTTAAATCTGTCTCGGTCATTTCCTTTGTTCCAGATGCTGAGTTCTGCAGTGCCACCATCATTTGCAAATCATTCCCAATACACTGTAAACCTAATCCACAATCCCTACACCCTGCCATATGCAAGTCCCAAACACATTTAGCATCAGTTGACAGAGAGTATTTTCAGTCAATCATTCCTTACTCCGAGCTACGGAAGTTAAGCTCTGAGAACTTCATCCATTCAGCACTCAATCTCTGTTTTAAAATTGCCAGTGGCTGAGTTTACCTCCCTGCTTTTGACTTCCCAATGCTCTGAGAAACAAAAAGGGAAACAAACAAGAAGAAAACCTTTATTGTGGTGATTTTATAGTATGCTCTGTGCAATGTATTACTCCACAAATCCTGATAGTGTAACAACCCAGCAAAATTACAGCAAGGGCTTTCAGCAAACAGAGCTGAAGATTCTGCATTTGTGTTTTGCCATATTGAAAAAACAGTCACCTACCATTTCTGGAGGACTCTAGTACACCGTGGACAGGTTCAGTTCATCAGCTCCTTCCCTCTTGCCCCATGTCAAAAGTTGTGTTTTCTAACCTATTGGTACAAGCAGGGCTGTGTGATCTTCCTGCTTCATTTCATTTTGTTGTAGGCAAATGCCTTCATTTGGGTTGGCAGATGTGTACTATGGTGAGTGTACTCTTCTCCAGTCACAGGTTGCCGCCTTCCATGGCCATTTCATCCTAGGCAACTGGTCCCTTTAAATAAAAGGGCCTTCCCAGACTAATTTTGCTTTGGGCAAATGATTGAGAAGACTGTTGATGACAGAAACTGGAATGGTGAAACTGCAGTTTCCCCACCTGCTACCCATTCATAGAAAGGTGAAACAATGGTAAGAAGTTGATGACAAGAGTTCTATGAGTTTCACTTCTAGCTGAAGTGAAAGGAGCAAGAATGGTAAAACTCTGTACATTCTTTTGTACAACTGATAAACTTCTGTCCAAAACAGAGGGAGAGCCCTGGGAAAAAGTTGTCCTCAAAAATCACCAAAAGGAACATGATTGATGCTTACTTTCCCAGCATGAGCAAGAGTACAAGAGTAGAAGAAAAGAAGCAAGGGAATCTAAAATCAGGAGACATACTCTACACTAGCAATTCTGTCCATACACAGCAAAGGAACAGACTGAGATCTGGACAAGAATTTTCTAAGCCAGTCTCATTTCCAGCTGGGTTCAGCATGAGACATGAACATCATAAAGCTGCTGTGTAAATTAGTCCCAAGAAGTGTGCCAATGAGAATAAGAAATGCCCACAGGCACAAGAGGGACTGGTTGCAATGTGAATTTCATCCATAGCAGAAACATAGCAGAAATATTGGTTTTCAAGGGATGGCAAGAAAGCAGGATTTGCTGTCTATATCACCTGAGAAGAAGAGAAGGCACAATGGCAGAGGCATGGCAACATTATCATGTGTAAGTGTCACCGTGAATAAAAACAACTCATATCTGTTTGCTCCCACTTCTTTTTCTGCCCACCACATCAGATGTTCCACTGGTCACATTAAAGTATAATTAAACATTGAGAACTTTTTTTTTTACCAACTCTCAAAGATATGTTATCTACAATAACAAACTGATGCAGAAAATCTGTAATAAGTTGTTCCTTTTGCTTTGTCAAACAAGTCCCTAAACAAACCAGAGCTAAAGGAGAGCCCTTTGCAATCATGTTTCAAGAAAAATACAATTCTTTCTTCTATGACAGTGGTGTCAAACTGACAGCCCATGAGCCGGATGTGTCACATGCAGGCCACACCCACCCCGGCTCTGCAAACACACACAAAAAACGTCCCGATATGTCAATACATCACGTGAGGCGATCAAGTTTGACCCCTGTGTTCTATGAGGATTCCCTGATGCAACATCTCCTTGAGTTACTATTATCCATGGAGATCAAACATGTACAAACAAGACCATCAATCACAGTATTTACATGAGAAAAACAGCACAAGGTAGTTCCTACCTTTTTTGTTCTCCTCCCTTCCTTTGATCCATGCAAAGGTGCCCAGAGGGTGGGTCAAAAATTCAAGGTTGCATCCTCCCTTTTTCTTCTTAACTGTTTTCCTAATGATCTTTGTCAAATTTACAGAAATTTTATTATTACCCATTCCTTCAAGCTTGTCCTGTTTGTTGCCCAAATCAAGGAGCTGCACTGGAATTTTCTTCAATACATTTCACCTCAATAGTTTTATAAAATTAACTGAGCTGACACAGAGACTCTCACACACAGAGCTTTCACTGAAAAAAGCTAGACATGCACCTGACTGCAGTTTGGGCACCGTTCGTAGACCCAAGCAAATATATCCTGCTTCCAACATTATGTAGCTTTGGAAAAAATAAAGATAACTTATTCATCTGTTAGCAGAATAATTCTTATGGTCCAATTGCTGAGAGATACTTTCATGGCTTATTCTGCTGTAAATGACATTGCAATAGTGCAATTGGGGGGGGCTGAACAAAAAGAATCAAAGCCTTGAGGAACAAGAAACTGAATCCATTTTAGCAAGAGTGAGAATTGAGCAGGAAAAGTATAGAAAAACAAAGACAGCAAAAAAAACAACTGAAAAAAAGCAGCAAGAAGTAGAGTGGATAGAGGATATAGAATTTTTTTTTAGAAAGTACTGTAAATGTAATTGTCACTGTCTTGCTGTATGCGCAGATATTTTGCTGAATGTTAACTAGACAACTCTTGCTCAGGTGTAGCCCCTCCAGATATATTGGATTATTATTCCCAAAATCCCTCACTGTAGGCCAAACTACCTCAGGATAATGGGAACTGACGTCCAAAACCTCTGAAAGGCACCTGCTCTGGTGTCTGTCTCTGCCCTAGTTAGATCAGGGTTTGTTAACCTGGCATACCTTGTGGGTAGATTTCAGGGGGGGGGATCTGTGAACTTAGATGGGGAAATAATTATGTTACTTTCTCTAACCCCTAACTGAAACTTAACTTTTCATTCAATAATTTATATAGGCGACAAAACAATTTATCTAGACTCCAAATATGTTTGATGGCTTCAATAAATCTCTCTAAAATTATATCCTAAGAGGGGTGTTGTCTTATTTTTGATTTAATGGATTAATTAAGAAGCATGTATATTACTATATTATGCATTTGTTAATTTTAAAAAAAACATTTTGATATCTGAGCATAATTGGTTTCCTCTGTAATGCAATTAATATTTTATTTTATGCTTTTAAATACATTTTTTTCTGAGAATACCAGACTCTCAAAGGGGTCCAGGGCACAAAAAGGTTAAGAGCCCCTCAGCCAGATGCTTTGACTTCACAAACAGATAAAGAACCAACAGGGAAAATGCCCTGAGCAACTAAGTGTTCTTCGGTCTCAGATTAGTTTCTCCCCGGTTCCTGTTAATTAGCCCTCAGGGAGGCATAGGAGTGAAGGTATACCCACATCCATGTTTCCATTAAAGGGTTCGCTCCAGTTTACCTCATGCCATTGCACATGGAATAACATTAGGCCAACCTATTGGATCCTCTGCCCCCCAAAATGGACTCACAATTGTGTTGTCTTTTGCAGCCCCACAAAGCATGCATTTTTACCAAGCAACAGCCCAGAACCACCTCCTGCATCTTTTAACTGGAGATGTCGCTAAGCAGGACCCAAAGGGGGAAAAATAAAATTGTTTTGACAAACACATTTTCTCAAGAAACCTCTGGAGAATTGCTGTAGCTAAACAGAACGGGGACTGAATTGGATTGGTTGCCATGGAAACTGCAGAGAGCCAGAAGAACCCATGAACTAAAGCCTCCTAATAATACCTCCAGCTCACACACCAACTCAGGATGGAGGCAGCGGCAGGATCAAAATCGCCATTGCTCAAGGGTTGGGACTTCAAAAATGCTCAGAGGGCAAGAGCTGGCAGGGGGGGGAAATGGGTTGCTAAAGAACTTTTCCTTGCTTGCTGGGAAAGGTTTTGTGTTTGTGTGTGTGTGTGTGTGTTTGTGTGTGTGTGTGTGTGTGCTTGTGTGTGTGTGCTTGTGTCTAAATACAGCACAGAAGCAGATAGCAGAGAGTTCCTGTTCATGTTAATCTCTTCCTGCTGCCATTTTTCCATTAATTTTCTTTTACTCCCACAATGCCCACCTTCCTGCCATCCTACAGCTCAGCCCCCTCTGCTCCCCCTGCTTATCCCTTTCTTCCCTGTGGCTCCCATCTGGTGCACCTCCTTTCACCTCTTCTTCTTTGCACATTCCCTCCCATCTGCTTCTTCTACCATTTTTCATTCTTCTCTTCCTCTTCTTGTGGGATAGCAGGTTCAAGCTCCCTGGGCCATTCTGTCTATAGCTACTTTCTCCCCCCCCCATCCCAGCCTGCTACAAGCGTGCCAATTAGTGTGAATTGTCTTGCTGGTGTTAGGTCTGCCAACAAAGCCACACAAATAAGTGGGGACGATTTCCTCTGGCTACTGGGTTCACTCAATTCAACCAACCTGTTAAAAAGGGATCACCGCTCTCTTGACTCCCCAGCTCCAGCCAGCTGTTCCATGAAAAAAAAAAAGTTTTCCTAACAAACCTGCTACTAAGAGCAACTCTCCTCAGTGTAAGTGATCCCACTTTGTAAGACCTATAACAGAAATATATATTTGGCAATTCAATTCTGCCAAATATAAAGCTTATCAGCAAGACAGACCTTCATGCTCCGAGTTTAAATGATCCTTCTTATTTTGTACTTTCATTCCAGATAATTAAGTGCATGCACATATCCAAGATAGTGAAGGGATAGTCCTGATTTTTATTGCCCAGTCACAATGGCCTCCTTGACTCCTCATGTTTCAATTAAATACCGTGGAAAAATATCATGAGGGATCTCTTCCCACTGGTTGTTGTTTTTTAAAAAAAACAAACTTGGGAACTATAAGTGATCAGAAATACTTAAGAATAACGGCAAGATATGTAATTGAAAACAATGCTAGCAAAAATGCTGTTCTGCTACCCCAAATATAATAGAAGCTAAAAAATAACTGTGATCAATTCAGATGACATAACCAAGTACCCTGAACCTAAGGTAGAAAAACAGAAACCTCTTTTGTAGGGGTAATATTCCACCAGAATCTGAAGGCACATTTCAGAACATAACAAAGTATACAGGCAACAACAGAAGAAAATTAAATCCTGCAGTAAGCAACAAAGCCACTGACTCTGCATCTTCCAGTTACTTCCAATTACATAGCAATCATACAGATAATTCCATCCCCAGATTGCTTTTAAAACACCTAAATGCCATTTGCTGCTGGTCATCCTTTTGTCTTTCTTTCCACTTTTCCCAGCATTATAGACTACTCAAGAGAGTTAAATTTTTGTATAATGTATCCCAAATATGATAATATGAGCCTGATAATTTGTGCCTAAAGTGAGAACACTGGGTTGATTTGTTTCATGATTCATTTGTTTGTTTCCTGGTCTATCCATGGTACTTTTGAGAGTCATTTCAAGCACCAGAGTTCAAAAGCATCAATGCGCTTTCAACCCTGTTTCTTCAAACTCCAAATTTTGCTTCCATAGAGTCTGCATGAAAACAATTGTTCCTATGATTTTGATCTTTTTTATGTATAGACAAATCACAACATCTTAATGTCTTTTCCAAGGCTTTCATTGCTGTCCTACCAAATGATAGTCTGTGGTATATTTCTTGACTGCTGGTTCCTTTAGTGTTAATAGTTGATTCTAAAAGGCAGAAAATATCCATCCTTTTAATATCATCATTGTCAGTTCTTAGACTGGCTGCTACCTGTTGTCATTAGTTTGGTCTTCTTTACATTCATTCCTAGTCCCATTTGTTTCACTGTTTCTGGAATTATTCAGCACATAAATTGAATAAATATGGAGAGCACATACAGCCTTGTCTCACTCCTTTGCCAAACTGGAAACAGACTGTTTGCCATATTCCGTCTGAGCTGTGGCTTCCTGCCTGCTTATAAGTTTCTCATGAGGACAATTTTCCTAAGGTCATTCTACAGCTTGATGAAGTCAAAAAAAAGCTTATGGCCTTTTTATAACCAATGAAGCACATATTGCCTTCTTTCTTGATATTTTTGGCTTTCCCAGTTATCCAGCATGCATCAGCAATAATGTCTCTTGTTCCTCGGCCTTCTCTAAAACCAGCATGAATATTTTGCATCGCCCTTTCCATGTAGGGAATTTAATTCCATCCAATCTGTGTTAGATGATCCTGAGCATTATTTTGCTAGCTTGTAAGATTAAGGATATTGTGTGATATTTTACCCTGTCAAGCCGTAAAATGCGATTAGAAATAGTAATAGTAATAGCCAGGGCTTTTTTTCTCGGAGAAAAGGTGGCGGAACTCAAACCTGGCCACGCCCTCATCAAACCCTAGGACCGCCCCTTTAGAGAACAGGAATGCAAGTAAAATTTGGGAGGGGCTATTTCCGGTGTGGGAGGGGCTATTTCCGGTGCGGCCGGCCCGGAAAAAGGTGCCGGAACGCGGTTCCGCCGCGTTCCG